>NC_045732.1:40128475-40304018 GCF_009834535.1 Camelus ferus
AGTTTGATGATCTAAATGTTAAACTCACCCAAAAAATCTTCACAGAAACATTCAGAATAATGTTTGCCCAAATATCTCGGCAGCTGACCTAGCCAAGTGAACACATAAAATTAACCATCAAAGATAGACATTTTAATGTTCCTATTTTACAGATAAGAAAGTTGTAACCTTGGGCACTCCCAGAACAAGAATTCAAAACAGATTATCTGGTTTTTACAGCTAAGCACTCCATGTTAGATATGGAAATCCCATTTTGAGTTGAGTTTTAAAGTCATTGCATAAGTGAAACCCAAATATAATCAAAATCATCTTTGAAAATCCTTAAATTGCCCATGAAATTCAGTATACAGCTTTGTGTATCTAATACTGATCTGTGACTTTACATAAGCAACCAGATAAAGTATCTGCCTGATTTTTAGGAGTCATATTTTAGAAAAAAATGTTTTTAATCATTAAATGCTTTGTGTTTGGTGTACAACTGAATTTATTTAAGTTATGTGTGCATATAGATGAGAAGCCTTTGTACTGTTTTAATGACATTAAACTCAATTTAATATCTCTTTTACCTTACTTTTAGCTGTTGCCATTTAGGGACTATTAGCACATCAAAAGTTGGTAATTGTTGCAAAACATCTGCTGGTTGCTGGTACTTTGTCATAGTAGATACTAAGAGGAAGCTGAATGTAAGGGTTAGATTAAAATGTATTGGACTTGTAATAAAAAGTATTCAATGAAATTTTGTCAGGCATACAAAGGTACCTAATTTTGAAATCTCAATATACTTAAGTACAATTCAAAAAATGTTTTTCCATGCATTAAGTATACTAAGGTTCTAGAATTTGAAGTCACCTTGAAATTGGTGCAATGTATAGACAATTCTGGATAGTAGATGATCTAAGCACTTTTTTTGTTTGTTTCTTGCCACTTCCAAGATATCTTGTTTTTAATGAAGCTAGGGTGCTTGTGGTACATTGCCATGGAACACTAACCACGTCCTGGGCCCTGAATTTGTGTTCTATAACAATACAATGCTGACAACTATCCTAGTGGGCAGAAGCCTCTTAGTTTGGTCCATTGTATGATTTATTTATGTTGTGATGTAGTATTACTGAGTCCAAGCTCATACTGCTCAACGTATGACAGGCCAATCAATTGAGAGACAAGGTGTTGGGGCAAGGGATAGCAACTTTGTTTGAAAAGTCAGCAGACCAAGAAGATGGTGAACTAGTGTCCCAAAGAACCATCTTGCCCAGGTTTGAATGCTAGTTTCTTTTATAGAGCAAAGAGGGGGAAGTAAGGAGGAAAAGTAAAAAAAAAAAAAAAAAAAGTGGTAAATTGTTGCAAATAATTCCTGGTTTCAGCCAGAGTCTGGAGGGGATGTGTTAATTTCTTTCCTGCAGCCATTCACAGGTGGGCCTGGTCAGGATGTTTCCCGTGAACTAAACAAAGGTATTTTGGCTTAAGCTCAGGCATGGGAGGCAGGGTTCCCAGACATGGGCCATTATGTATACTTTAAGCTATAGGTAACATCCTTTTAGTGATTAACTTGCAGCAAAAGCAGTAGAAGATAAAGATTAAAATAAAAGAAACAGATTCAACACAGAGTCAGATTTGTTCTTCCCTATTACAGTAGGATTGGTGGGTGGCTGTCTAGCTGAGTACACACATGCTGCTCTCCCTTCTTTGAATTCCTACATCACCATACCATATAATGAATGAGCACTTGGTTGTCACTTGCCCTTTGTAGTTTCTGATTATCTCCTAGAAGTAGGATTTCTTGGACAAAGTTTATGAGTAGCTCTAGGGTTCATATTCTATCATACATGTCATCCCTCCTCCAATTTAATATTGTTAACATTTTGGCACATATTCTCACATAGTTGCATATATTCTCTCTCTTTCGCTGCCTCTCTCTCTGTGATTCTCTCCCTATCTCTTCTTCTCTTTCTCTCATTTCTTACCTTTGAAAGTAATTTACATCAAGAAACTTCACACCCAAATAATTCAGTATGCACCACTTACTAATAATGATATTCTCCTACATAACCACATCAACACTAATATACCCAAGAAAATTAACAATATTTCTATAATATTAACTAATTGGGTTATACATTTTCTCAAAGGTTCTCAGTGACACCTTTTCCTGTACCATTCTTTCTGCCAGGAATGTGCTTCAGTCAGCCTGTCTCATTTACCAAATCTTACACTTTCTGAAGTTTCAAATTCCAATTCCATCTCTTCCATAAAACTTTCATTGATAACCCCAACTCTCACTAATCTCCAGTGCCCTTGAGTTCCTGGAATGCTAAGTTATATGTATCAGTCACTCATATGGCTCTGTTTACTACTTGTTTTCTAACTGTCAACTGCTTCATGTAAATATCTCTTGTTTACACAGTGATAATCTTCCTCTCCCAAACTTCAGTTATTTATGTACCACCTTCACGTTTGCCATATCCTTATCATTAATATTATTTACTTAAAAATAAATCAGCTAAAAATAAATAAATATTATATTAGTTTTATACTAAACAGTCCAAAGAATTCTGGATTTGATGTGGGATATTAATTTCTTAGGGCTGCCACAACAATTTTTGCAAATTGGGTGTCTTAAAACAACAGCAATTTATTCTCTTACAATTCTAGAGGCCAGAAGTTCAAAATCAAGGTGTCGTTAGTACAATGATCCATCCCTAGGCTCTAAGGGAGAATCTGTTCCTTGCCTTTTCCACTTTCTGGTGGATGCAGGTATTTTTTGACTTGTGAGCTCAGCACTCCAATATCTGTGTGCATCTTCATATTGATTTCTTCTTTGTGTTTCTGTGTGTGTCTCCTCTGTGTGTCTTTTATAAGGACACTTGTTATTGAATTTAGGGCCCACCCAAATAATCCAGGAGAATCTCCTCAAGGTCCTTAATTATATTTACGAAGACCCTTTCCAAATAAAGTAATAATCATGGGTTCTAGGGATTAGGATATGGACATGGGGGGGGCACAATTCAGCCCACTACAATGTGTTATATATATCTAATTTTCTAATATATAAGAAATAAATATATAACTTTTTAAATAAAATAACTTATCTATGCACCATCCCCAAACAATCTTAGATGCTTTTAGATGTGTACTAATTAAATACTTAATGAATGAATATATGCAGACATATGCATATACACATATATATGTACATACCTACATATATACATTTCTGACCTCATTTTGCCTGGATGTGGCTGCTACAATGCTTGATACTTTCTCCTTAGGATTGCCTATTTCATTAATTTATACAAATTGATGAATTATTTTGTCTAATAGTGCTCCATTTCCTGCTGCTATTGAGGTGGTGGTGAAGTAAAATTTGAAATCCCTCTAGGTTTAGATTATGTCAAACTTTCTAATAATATCCACTCCACCCACCTGTCCTTTCTCTAATACCCAAACACCTGATGTCTTTATTGGAGATTTAGAGGTTTTTTTACTTAAACAATGAATGTGTGCATATATGTTTGTATGCGCATACATGAGAACCTGGACATGAAAATGATTAGTCTAAACCCAAAGCAAAGCTAGAAGGGACCCGTGTACAAAAACGGCTTTCCTCTTTCTATTTGGGAGGAGCCTGAGCTTTATCTTATTACCATGAGAATACTCCTTCCTCTCTTTTCCATCTTCTGTGCTGTCTGGAGTATTTTGTTCTTTCATTTTCTTTCTAGTCTTGCTCTAAATCATAGCTGTTTTAAACTGATTCTCCTGACCCTCCACCTTGCAGGGCCGTCTACCTTCATCAAATGCTCAAGAGCTTAAATATGTGAAATTGACCACCTTTTCTCTGAGTTTCTTTTTAGAATGGAGGGTCTTAGGTGCCTTTATCAATCCTCTTTGGTGATACATCAATAAATAACTCTTTTTGTCAACTCAAATCGACTTAAAATTGAATTAGGATCCTGGACATTTGAGGGGAAGGACTGTGAAAATTAAAACTTCTCTCCAAATTACCCCCAAGTTTCTGGACTTTTTACATACATAACCTTCTTCATATATTCAGAAATCTTAGAAAGCTGCAGGCTAAAGTTTTAAAATAGTGAATGGGGGAGGGATAAATTAGGAGTTTGGTATTAACAGATTCAAACTATTATATAAACATAGATAAACAGCAAGGTCCTACTATATAGTACAGGGAACTATGTTCAATGTCCTGTAATAAACCATAATGGAAAAGGATATGAAAAAGGATGTATGTATGTATGTGTGTGTGTGTGTGTATATATATATATATATATATATGAATCATTTTGCTGTAAACCAGGAACTAACACAAAATTGTAAATCAACCATACTCAGTAAAAATTTTAAAAATAAAATAGCGAATGGGTAAACTATTCTTTCTTTGAAAAATGTTAGTGACTGACTATAGAACACTTAAAACCTTAAGTCATCACACAATATTGAAGATGAAAATCGATGATTTAAAGAGAAAAATGTGATGACACAGCTTTTTTTTTAGTTCTGACTTTCACTCTCATAATTTATTTATTGAAATATTGAGTTACTGTCAATATTGTTTCAAGTGTAAGAAACTGAGTTAGCCAAAGAATATCTGTTCATGAAGGGTGGAGACATCTTTAAAAACCAGTGTTCCAGGGGCTCTTCCACTCACTTTAAGCAAACAGTATTTTTATAACAACTGGATCTGATGGGGTGTGATTGGATACAGAGTATTTGAGATTTTCCTACAATGTGTAAAAATATGGTAGAGACATTGTATTGTTATCCTTCTTGTCAAGTGCCCTGTTCTATGTAGCCAGCACTAATATATGACAGAAATAACAACAAATTAGAATAAGCAATTAAAGTGCCTGCCAGTGAGTTTAAGCGTGCCCCCAGCTCAGAGCCACTTTTAACTTCAGTCAAGTTAGAAGATTATGATATATTCTCCAGCGATTAAAGAAAATTGTCCATAAGGTATCAGATACAAACATCGTTAGCATTTAGATAAAAATATTAATTTCTCTCTGTATTCGAGTTTTCACATTTCTTTGTGGAATGCTTAATTCTCCCAGTCAAACCATGTCAGGAGAGAGCAAACAAATGTAAGTAATAATTATAATAAAACCAAAAAACAATATTGAAGTGCATGTCCACGCGCGGCAGAGTTCCTGGGACCCTGAATTGCTCCAGTGCGCCCCTCCCCCATCCTCAGCAGTGTGGCCTTCCTGCAGGAAGACGCCCTGACGCCCAGCTCTTGTCTTCATTGTCCTGCTGTTTGGAGCTTGGTCAGAACGGGTGTTTAGCATCTGATGACCCTCTGTGAGTGCTTGGCTACCGTGCTGTGGGGCCCTCAGCCCACAGCGACACAGCTTTAAATTAATCCTCATATGAGCTTCCAAAGCTGTGTGTCCTCAATGAAAAGTAGAATGGGGAGACATTTTGAGTCATCTTAGTGAGAATTCTAAAATATCTCCAAAACTCTAGGGCTGAAAACTCACTCACTCCTTACATTATATCTTCTCAGACTCTACAAAGAGAAAGTAAGGTAGATAGTGTGTGTTTAACCATAGGGATAGCTATAATAAAAATATGAAAGAATTCAGATTGTATACTGAAATTCTTATTAAAATTATTTTTACCATATTAAAAGAGAATTCTCAGTGCACACAAAAAGCATTTAGTATAGTAATATGTAGATATGGAATGCTTGTCCTATTATGTTTTCAGGCCACAAAGCAAGAAAACAGTAAGGTCAACCTTGAGAGCTGCTTTCAAGCATAGTCTGCTTTGTTGAGGAAGCGTACTTGCAGAATACAGCATTCATAAACCAGAAAATCCTTGCTATAGGCCGGATTCACTTAGACATAACAGATACACTTGAAACTGATATGTACAGAAGGAAATATGTGATGATATGATTTGAGGAAGTAAAACAATACAACCCAAACAACTGGACTTCCAACATTTCTTTTAAAGTCTTGTGATGATAGCAGAAAGAGAGTAATGATTGACGCCCTCTTGTGGACAGGGTTTTTGTTAAGAATTAGTAGACTACAAGGCGGACTTGGTCTACAGAAGGACAACTCATGGTGGCTTGCTGAAGCAGGGCCCTGCAACATCTTATCTCAACAAGGCAATAAGAATAGCCTATATGTTCTTCAAGTTTTATGCTTTCATCAGTCATTTTCCATTTTGGATTTCCCTGAATAATATGTTTGTCAATAAAATGAATAACTGTGGATTGAGTACTAGCTAAGCACAAGGCCTTGAAATCATAGCATTATTCTGGTCAATGATGAAGGTCTAGGAAACGGCCTCTATTTAGCAAAAGAGTAAGGTTGCCAAAGTAGTCTTCGTTTTATATTTACAATTCAGAACTTCAGCTTCCTTAGGTTTCTAGGGCCTAAAGCATAGAGTCCAGAAAGTTCCTAAAATTTTAACTAGAGCCTTTCTTAATGTATATTGGCTGACAGTGTATATTTCTATATCTGCACCCACAATCTATATTCTGATAGAAAATGATATTATACCTAACCTCTTCTTATGCTTTCTGTTATAACTCTAATTCTCAATGTTATTTATAGTCATGATAGAGAGACTATAGAAGAGATAATTCTTCCTACTCTTCCTTAAGGATTCCTGGGATTTTGCCTCCTTAATTTGGGAAGGGAGTCAGGTGAAGAGACAAGTAGCAAATATGGAGAAATAAGAGCTTAGGTTGATTTGGGGGATTCAGAGGACAAGGAATTTTTAAGTTCAGCAGAGCCATTCTTTACAACTTCTCCATATCTTCCCCCTCCCCACCAACAGGATTCTACTGCCCCCTCTACCTAGATGGAATGAATCCACCCATGAGGGATGGATTATTTTAGAGATATGTCAAAGACTGAGACAAATCACAGAAGATATGTCTTAGAGGAGCAGATTGAAGCAACATCCCTGAGTTGGGATGAGGGCTTATAAATCAAGAAACCAAAAACATCATAGCACAGCAGGAGAAAGCAGATGGCTGTCTGCCTAAATTCTGTAGGTAAAGCATGGGTACTTCTTGGTGTCTTTTCTCACTCTCAGCATGCTCTGAGAGTTTTTTAAAGAAGTCAGAGCAAGAGGACACTATATCTCCTTGCCCCTCATCATTCTCTTGAGTTCAGGCTCGTATTATCTCTCATCTAAAATTTTAAAAATCATAACCATAATATTGTTACTGAGTCCAAACTCATTCTGCCCACCACACAACAGGCTAATAAATCAGAATATGAGGTGTTGGGGCAAGGAATAACAACTTTACTTGGAAAGCCAGCAGACCAAGAATATGGCAGACTAATGTCCTGGAGAACCATCTTACCCAAGTCAGAATTCAGGCTCCTTTTATACTAAAAGGGGAGGGGGTGTGGTTGGCTGTTGCAAACTTCTTGGTGTCGGAATCCTTTGTTCTTGCAGCTGTCCATGTAGGTCATATCATGATGTTTGTGTAAACCTTTAACAAGACAAATGGCATTCTCTGTTCTGCAACTTTTCATCTCTATATGAATGGGAAAGTGTTATGCCTTTAAAGGTCAGAGCCTTGAGAATGGGCTATACTGTATATTTCAGGCTGTAGGCAACATTCTTTTACAAAAGGTGCAGAACCAGTGTGACTAAGCACAGAAAATAGAGCACAGAGTTAGAGCTAAAGGAACAGATCTAATATGGAGTCACATTTGTTCTTGCCTATTACAATATCATTATCAACCCTTTAAAGTTAACACTACTTTTTTAACATCATCCAATAACCAGTCAATATTCAAATTTATCCAAGTCTCATAAATGTCTCACCAAGCTTTTTTCTCTTACTTCCTTTTTGATCTCTTTGAATCCAGTCTTATTACTCCTTCTATCTTTCATTAAGCAAATAGTTAAATATCACAGAAATAGTTCTGTCCACTCCCCTTCTCAAAACAATTATCTTTTATAACCCAGCCTTTCCTTGAACTCTACCTTCCCTCATATTCCAGAGATAAAAGATAGTTGTACTTTTTTCAGTGGGTGATTTCCTGAACATTTCTCATAATTCAAAACTCTCACAACTCAAATATAATCCTGATAGAGAATGGAATATTGTTTTGTTTACTAGCTAAGTAGCACCACCGTCTCCAAGGCCATCTTCAAGGTCCAAAGTGTTGCTTGGCAATGGCAATATACAGTCCACAATATCCTTGACTTTTTTTTTTAATTGAAGTTTAGTTGATTTACATTATATTAGTCTCAAATGTACAACATAGTGATTGTAAGTTATTGTAAGATAATGGCTATGATTCTCTGTGCTATACAAAATATCTTTGTTACTTATCTATTTTATACATAGTCACCTGTACCTCTTAATCCCCTACTCCAAATTTTCCCCTCCCCCTTTCCCTTTCCCCTTTGGTGGCTACTAGTTTGTTTTCTATATCTGTGAATCTGTTTCTGTTTAGCATATACATTTGTTTGTATTATTTTTTAGATTCCATGTGTAAGTGATATCATACAGTATTTATCTATGTCTGACTTATTTCACTAAGCATAATATTCTCTAAGTCTCTAGGTCCATCCACATTGCTGTAAAAGGCAGAATTTCACTCTTTTTATGGCTGAGTAATATTCCATTATATATATGTAATATATAATACTATATATGCATACTACATAATATCTATATATATTATATATATATACACCATATCTTCTTTATCTATTCATCTGTTGATGGACACTTGGTTTGCTTCCATATTTTGCCATTGTAAATAGTGCTATGAACATTGAGGTGTATATATCTTTTTGAATTAGTGTTTTGGGTTTTTTTTCTGGGTATATACTCAGGAGTGGAATTGCTTGATCAAAGGTAGTTCTATTTTTAGTTTTTCTGAGGAATCTTCATACTGTTTTCCATAGTGGCTGCACCAATTTACATTCCCACCAACAGTGTATGAGGGTTCCCTTTTCTCCACATCCCCTCCAACATTTGTTATTTGTAGACTTTTTGATGATAGCCATTCTGACAGGTGTGAGGTGATGTCTCATTGTTGTTGTGATTTGCATTTCTCTAATAATTAATGATGTTGAACATCTTTCCATGTACCTGTTAGCCATCTGCATGTCTTCTTTGGAAAAACATCTGTTCAGGTCTTTTGCCCACTTTTTGATTGGGGATATCCTTCACCTTTGAATTCATGGAATTCTTAGAAAAATTGAAATTAGGCTGAGGTTTTAAGATATTTTATATATTACCTATAAAGTGATCATTGAATTAGTTATACAGTTAGATTTTGCATATAATATAACTGACTGTACTGCATCATTAGTTCCCAAACATATTGTCTGTTGTTATATCTCTGTAAAAAGAAATATCTTTCTTACTCCATCTACCTACAGAATTTCTCTTAGGCCTCTAAGACCCACATAAAATATCACTTCCTCCTTGAAGCCTTCCCTGATCCTGTCTAGACAAAATGAATCATTCCTTTTTCTTTTTCTAAAATACCTTGCTTATATGTCTGCTGCATCTTTTGTTATGGTATGACTTATAAGCTACTCATTATTCTATCATTATAATTAATATGTTGGTGTGTACTTTGTGGCTATACCTTATTCATGTGTGGCCTCACTGGGCTTAGCACAGCACTTATAGTGGATACTCAGAAAGTGTTGATACTAATTAATCTTGCAGAATTATTGTAATGATTAAATGAAGTAATTTGTATCATTGCCTGATACAGTGCCTGGTGCCGGTGCTCAATAAAGTTTGTGCTCCTTTTTCCTCTTTACTCTTCTTTTGCTTTTTTTTTTAAAACTGTGGTAACTCTTCTTTTGCTTTTTGCTCTTTTTACTCTTACCTCATTTTTCTCAACTCACTATATATTCTGTCCATGACAAGAGAACAGAGATTTCTTTCTTTCATTGCTCACATGTCTTCTTCAGGGTACAAATACTCACTGTTTTTTACCTCTTATTTGTTTATTTATTTTAGGTCACTGGCCCTGTTCAAATTAGAGATTCTCTTAAGACAGCAGACAGAAATAATATGACATCTCCACCACTCCTGGATGCCAGCCCCATGGAGAACCCAGCACTGTTAAATGACATCAAGATTGAGCCCCCAGAAGAACTTCTGGCTAATGATTTCAACTTGCCCCAGGTGGAACCAGTTGACCTCTCCCTTCACAAGCCCAAGGCTCCTCTCCAGCCTGCCAGTATGCTGCAAGCTCCAATACGTCCTCCCAAGCCACAGCCTGCTTCTCAGACCCTTGTAGCATCCACTTCAACATCTGACACAGGCACTTCAACAAATATCCCTACTGTTCTGACCCCAGGCTCTATCCTGACCTCCTCTCAGGGGACTGGTGGTCAGCAGATCTTACATGTGATTCACACCATCCCCTCAGTCAGTCTGCCAAATAAGATGGGTGGTCTGAAGGCCATCCCAGTGGTGGTGCAGTCACTGCCCATGGTGTATACTACTTTGCCTGCAGATGGGGGCCCTGCAGCCATTACAGTCCCACTCATTGGAGGAGATGGCAAAAATGCTGGATCAGGTGAGCATCAGTGTGCCCCTTTGCTGGACCTTACCTTCCTTCATTTATTCTCTTTTAGAATATCGTATCTCCTGTTTCTTTTCATTCTCTCCAATTATTCTCGCATACAGCTTGAGCAATTGTTCATAAACACTTCTTTTATCATGTCTCCTCAATACTTACAAATGTACAATGACTCTTTTTTGTTTAGCCCATGTTTCTCAAACTGGAGTATGCATATCCTTGAGTGAAACACTATATATCTTCCCTGAAACCTCTATGTTATTTAATAATAAGTAATTTAAAACAGTTTATATTTTAAAAATATGATATGGTTAAAGAGAAAAATATAAAATTTGAATAATGTTTTAAGATAAAATAAAAACTTCAAAAATAGTTTTAAGCCTTCTAAGGCACCCACCCTGGGACTTCCCAGGAGGATGTGTTTAATCTTTTATGCCATTAGGAATGCTTTGGTAGAAAAGTTGAGAATGTTTCTAGCCCTATGCATATAGCCAGGCTTAGCCCCCCTGCATTGTCTTCCCTACAGGTAAAATAGTCTTCTTTGAAATGTTGCCATCTTTCCTATGTTCCTCCTCATTTGGCATCTATCATCCTCCATTTTACTTTTTTACTCATTTTACTTTTTTACTTGCAAGACTTAATTTCTCTTTGTGTATCTCGAGAGAGCACACAAATAGTACTTGTCACAAATAATTTGATGAACAAATTTGAAAATTTGTCCAGGAAAGAGTTTATACACTGTAATGTTACCCTTTATTTAATTTTTAAAATAAGTTTAGAATTCAGAAAGGAACCTTGTCTTCCTTTTACCACTATCCCCCAGCTATCCAGTTACCCTTCTGGAGGTATATCTACTTTAGTTTGTAATTGAGAATGATAAAAGAAAATTATATGGCCGCTTAAGTGGTTCAAGATATTTAGCTTCACCACATCTGTAGAATTATAATCACTTTTGGACGTTCAACTTTAGAGAGGATGTTGAGGAATTGGAATATAATTGGAGGAGAAAGATTAAGATGGTGAGAGGACTCAAACCCATGTCAGATGAGGAACTGATAAATGTTTAGCATGAATTAAAAAAATCAAAAGAGAGATATGTGTATGGAAATGACTTGGTATACGATTTCAGCTCAGTGAAAAAAGAACTTAAGTGTTTTTTACCTTTGAAATTCAATGCCTTGTGATTATCTCATCACTAAATGTAGGAGAATGAAAAATGACATACTAAGCATCAAGTTGCTTAGACTCTGGCATGTTTTTTTGAATAAAAGTGCCATTATTTTTAGATTCCACATATAAGCAATCTCATATGGTATTTTTCTTTTTCTGGCCTATTTCACTTAAAAAAAGATGAACATAAATACAAAATAGAAACAGACTCATAGACATAGAATACAAACTTGTGGTTGCCAAGGGGACAGGGAGTGGGACGGGACAGACTGGGGGTTCAAAATTTGTAGATACTGACAGGCATATGCAGAATAGATATACAAGATTATACTGTATAGCACAGGGAGATATATACAAGATCTTGTGGTGGCTCACAGTGAAAAAAATGTGACAATGAACATGTATGTTCATGTATAACTGAAAAATTGTGCTCTACACTGGAATATGACACAACATTGTAAAATGACTATAACTCAATAAAAAAATGTTTAAAAAATAAAAAATAAATAAAAATGGTCCTGGCAACCACTTCTGGGATTTTCCTGCAAAAAAGCAAACAAACAAACAAACAAAAAACCTTTTCTGTAACTATGAAAAAAAGCCATTATTTACTAGTGGTTAATTGTGGTAATGATAAATGTTCATAACAACCTTGTTTTTGAGGTCCCCTGAAGGGGTTAATTAAGACATGATTATCAATTCTTATATAGGGGAAGAGCCAAACAAAAAAGGAAATGGGAAAATTAAATTCTCTGTGTGAGAATTTGCTGATATCAAGGCAGTAATAAAACCAAGGAATGGTTATGGGGCTTTGAATTCTGCTCATAATATCCATCAGTCTACCAGAGCCACTTTAAATTAATAGAATCAATTTTAAAAGTGTTCAGTGTAGTTTCAAGCTGAGACCATTAGCCTTGTGGTCTCCAAAGTACTATGCTTTCAGCTTGGTGAGGGGTGAGGTTGGGTATTGTACAAAATAAATGGAGTACTAGAAGAAAGTATCAAATGTTCTATTTTTATTTTGTCACCCTTTACATGTTATTTTGTTTATTTTTCATAATGTACACAAAATTTTAGGATACTGGTACATTTATATCATACACACACACACAGACACACATCCCCTATTGAGATGCATGCTTTAAACATTTTAGTGAATGATATACAATGTTTGGAGGTGACTGCATTAGCCAAATACTCTCCACCCCCAACCTTATTGCCACCCATAAGTTTCTTCTATACAGAAGTTTTGAAGCTTTCACTAGATTAAGAGATGGCTGACCACCTGAATGAGTTTTGTTAGGGATCAGAAACACCAATGGTTGGCAATAAATACTTGAGGGCTTCTGCCAACATAGGTAGAAGGGAAGGATGCTAACATGTATCAAGCACCTATTAGGTGCTAATTATGTGTCTCATCTCATTGACTTATTTCGACTTAGGAACATGAAAACCAAAGAAGATGTTCTCACCTCTGGTGTGAGCCTAGGCATTGATCTTAGGACAGCCATGGAACTATTTAAAATTTGATTCAACAAACACACATTGAACCTGACTTTTCAGCAGACCTGTCCTGGGGGCTGAAGATAAAGAGATGAATCATACCTAAACCCTATCCTAGAGAAACCTTCTATCTTATCTTGCTATCCTGGAGAAGCTCATTCTAGTGGTACCAGAATTCCCTCAAAGGAATTTATGTATCCTTCTGTGCTAAAATTTTAAATGTTCTTCTCTTCCTCCCATGCATATGTACTTCTTCCATCTTTGCTTTTTCTTTATTTTTCTACCTTGCTGATACATCTCATTGTGAGCTAAACTGGGAATCCTGAAAATGAATGCAGAAGTACATATATTTGTAGCCCACACTGCTCTTTTCTTTCCTTTTAGTGAAAGTTGACCCCACCTCCATGTCTCCACTGGAGATCCCAAGTGACAGTGAGGAGAATGCAATTGAGAGTGGATCCTCAACCTTACAGGGCCTTCAGGGACTACAGCAAGAGTGAGTACTTTTATCTTTACTTCAGGACTGTCTCTTTGTATATATGTGTGTGTCTGTGGTAGAAGTGGAAAAAATTCTGAGACACAAATTTATAAGAATTTGAGGACAACAAAATATAGGTAAACGCCTTCTCAATTAAGGTATAAGCTTGTGTGCATATATGTGCATGGACATGTATGTTATGACAGAGTAATGTTATAATGTAGATCATCAATTTTACTTTTGGAAAGAAACCTGCAAATTTCCCGTAAAGTACAGTCGTATTCTGTTTCTCTCCGTAATTTTAAAGCAGCCTTGTAGTTGGCTTGTGTTTTAGCAATCATGTTGTATGAAAAATACATTCCTTTAAACATAAGAATGAGATTTGTTAGAGTGAAATTCTCACACTGCTTAGGAACAGAAATCACCCAAGGAAACATTACCACATCCTGGGACTTACACTTACTGAACAGAATGGCCTAGATGAGGGAATTACTTGAATTGTTTCACTTATTTCTTCTCTTGAGACGCCTGGTGATAAATTTGCATAAATTTAATGCATGTATGAGGTGATACCATTACATGTAAGTCCATTTACCTAGCCTTCACTTTAAAATCATTACTTGGCCCTATTTCTCTTTCTTTGCTCAGACCAGCAGCAATGACCCAAATGCAGGGAGAAGAGTCCCTTGACTTGAAAAGAAGACGGATTCATCAGTGTGACTTTGCGGGATGCAGCAAAGTGTACACCAAAAGCTCTCACCTGAAAGCCCACCGCAGAATCCATACAGGTCTGCCCACCTCCACCCTACCCTCAACACACACACACACACACCCACAAACATACACATACACACATTCAATCTCTGAGAGATAGGAAGAGAAGAAATTCTTGCAACAAAGACTGATCTATTTATACTCATGGGCACAGGCTCCATTCATGGCTTTTACCCCATGTCTTGTTTCTAGTCTACGGTAGCTTTCATGAAACCAGCCTAAGAAAACACTACGCCTGGTATCTTCTGAATAGTCATTATCCCCATTGAGCACCTGCAATCTTTCTAATTGGGAAGTCTTAACACTTATGTGAAGATTAAGGCAGCTAAGACATCACTCCCTCCCTTTCTACCAGAGCCCTACGTTTTACTGAGTATTGAAAAGTATAGTGAAATTAAAGCAAGCTTTTGGAGCTCAGCACCATCCACCAAATTATAACATACCTTTGTTCATGTTAGAAAAAAGGTGCATGCTAGCAAGAATAAGTAAAGCATACCAGGGAGGTCAGAAGTGAGGGTTGGAGGGGAGCAGGCAACCTGCCCAGTTTGAAGGAGAACTGTCACTCAATTCCAACTAAGTATTACCAAATCTTCCAAATTAAAAAAAAATCAAGATTTTTTGTGAAACATTCCAGATTTGAATGTTAGCATCTAATTAAAGAAATTTTATAACACCATGGATTCAAAGAAACCTGCCTATGGTCCAGAAGTAGCTTGTCAGTCATCTGTTTGTATCCTCTGCCTTGAAGACTCCTCAACTCCAGTCATCTCCAGCTCAGAAGTGAGGTTGGACACCCTGGATAAGGCAGGGGCCCTCATTTCTTATAAACATATATTATATTAGGGTTTGTATAGAAGAACCCAGAGTTTTGATTGCTATGTCCCAAGGCTGTGAACAGGTGATTGGTTTCCAGGCTAAATTCTCCCAATATTCCCATAACACCTTTTTATTTATTTATTGATGTTTTCTTTGCTTCTCCTCCACATAGGATGGAGGCTGATTCCACTGAATGAATATATATATTCATACATACATACATACATAATGTTTAAGGATTTAAACCTGAATTTTCAACATGCAAAAGTAGAATAGTTTACCAGACTCCCATGTACTCTTTACCCAACTTCAACAATTATATTAGTATATGGCCAATTTTATTTCTTCCACACCCCTACCAACTATCCCGTTCCCCACTGTACTATTTTGAAGCAAATTCCAGACATCACATTATCTTAGTCATAAATATTTCAGAATATATCTTTAAAACACAAACATTTAAAAATAAGCACAATATTACTAGCACATAAAAATTCCTTAATATCGAATTTCCACAATTACCTAATAAATTTTTTTAAAGTTTATTCCAATTTAGATCTAAACAAAGCTCATACATTGACTAGCATAATCAATATGAGGAGCCAGCTATGCAAAAAGCTTGAGTGTTCTTGGTTAGAGAACAAAAGCTGTGAGATAAGAATGAGCTTGCTTTGTTCTAATTACTGACAGAAGCCCAGCATGGCTAGGCATATTGAGTGCAGTAGTTGGTGGAAGCATTGAGATGCAAGAGTGAAAGGGGGAAGACCACTTAAAAGACTACTATAGTGATGCAGACAAAAAATGATCAGAGCCTAGCTAGGATGTTAGGAGTGGATGTGGAGAGAAGGAAGTATATTGATGATTGAGGGGACACTGATGACTCTCAGATTTCTTTTTTGGGTGACTGGGTGGATGGAGATGCCATTTTCAGAGACAATTTGCCAATGATCACACCTTTAAGTGGGAAAAGCCCCCAGGAATCCAACTGTAGTATACTTAGTATACCTGGGTATACTTTTTTCCATTGCTGGTGTTCCACAGGTTCTTTGGAACTGAAGCAGCTGCAGAAATGCCTGATTTATTGCCCTCTAAAGATTAAGATTTATTTCAAAGGGTTCCAGAGAGTAACATCTTTGTCTGTGGTAGATTTTTTTCTCAGCAGAGAGCCATGAGGCTCTTGCTTATCTGGATACAATGCAGCCCTTCATCTCCCCTGAGCTAGAATCATATAAAGTAGGAAGTAGAGCTACAACAATTTCCATTAAATGTACAGTTAAGCCCTAGTTTCTAATAACAGCATCACCCATTCACTCAGATGCAAAATTAATCATTGATTCTTAGGATTCTCTTATTCCTCCAGTTGTTTGTTTCTAAGGTTCTATTGTTTTCTTCTTCAAACAGCTCTTTTATTGGGGATATAGGCATAATAGCCAAGAGCATATATTGTGAAACTACACTGCCTGGATTTGAGTGTACTCATTAGCTGAAAAGTTACATCACCTTTATTTCCCACAGTTTCCTTATCTGGAAATATTAATAGTCTAAACATTTAGAATATTACCTGACATATAATGAGCTCTCAATAAATGTTGGCTATATTCTTTCAATTTTAGTCTCACTGCCGCACACAGATTTTTTTGTCTTAATTTATTATTTTTCTCCTCCAAATTTATAGTTGAAAATTAAAATTGCATATATTTAAGATGCAAAATTGGCTGATTTGATATACACGTACATTGTGAAATATTCACCACAATCAAGATGATTAACATATCTATCACCTCACCAGGTTACATTTTGTGTGTGCGTGTGTGTCTGGTGAGAGCATGTAATATACACCCTCTTAGCAAATTTCAAATATACAGTATTGTTAACTATAGCCATATTGTTGTACATTAGATTTCCAGGACTTATTTATCTTGCAAAACTGAAATTTGTACCCCTGGACCAACATCTCCCCATACCCCTCTGCCTCAGGCCCTGGTAAGCACCATTCTATGCTCTGTTTCAATGAGTTTGACATTTTTTAAATTAAAGTATAGTTGATTTACAATATTATATCAGTTTCAGGTGTGCAACATACTGATCCAATATTTTTATAGATTATGATCTATTTAAAGTTAAAAAATATTAGCTGTATTTCCTGTGCTGTACAATATATCCTAATCGCCTACCCCTATCTGCCTCTCCCCCGGTATGTCCCTCCACCCACTCCTCTTCCTACTAGTAACCACTAGTTTATCCTCTATATCTGTGATTCTCTTTCTGTTTATTCATTTATTTTTTTTAGATTCTACATGCAAGTGAAAGCATACATTTGTCTTTCTCTGTATGACTTATTTCACTAAGCATAATACTGTCCAGGTCCATCCACTTTGCTGCAAATGGAAGAATGAAATTTTTCCATTTTTTATGGCAGAGTAATATAGAGTAATATTCCACTGTGTGTGTATATATTCACATCTTTTTTTTCTTTTTTAATGTTTTTATTGAGTTACAGTCATTTTACAATGTTGTGTCAATTTCCAGGGTAGAGCACAATTTTTCAGTTATACATGAACATATATATATATTCATTGTTGCATTCTTTTTCACTGTGAGCTACCACAAGATCTTGTATATATTTCCCTGTGCTATACAGTATGGTCTTGTTTATCTATTCTACATATGCCTGTAAGTATCTACAAATTTTAAACTCCCAGTCTGTCCCTTCCCACCCCATTCTCCCCTGGCAACTGCAAGTTTGTATTCTATGTCATTCTATGTCTAGGAGTCTGTTTCTGTTTTGTATTTATGTTCTTTTTTTTTTTTTTTTTTTTTTAGATTTCACATATGAGTGATCTCATATAGTATTTTTCTTTCTCTTTCTGGATTACTTCACTTAGAATGACATTCTCCAGGAACATCCATGCTGCTGCAAATGGCGTTATGTTGTCATTTTTGTGGCTGAATAGTATTCCATTGTATAAATATACCACCACTTCTTTATCCAGTCATCTGTTGATGGACATTTAGGCTGTTTCCATGTCTTGGCTATTGTAAATAGTGCTGCTATGAACATTGGGGTGCAGGTGTCTTTTTGAAGTAGGGTTCCTTCTGGATATATGCCCAGGGGTGGGATTACTTGAAGTATAGTTGATTTACAATATTATATTATTTTCAGGTGTACAACATAGTGATTTGGTATTTTTGTAGATTATACACGATTATACCTTATCACAAGATAATGGCAATAATTTCATGTGCTATACAATACATGCTTGTTGCTTATCTATATTTTACATAGTAGTTTGAGTCTCTTAATCCCATTCTCCTAATTTGTTCCTCCCCTCTTCCCTCTCTCCTTTGGTAACAAGTTGGTGTTCTATATCTGTGAGTCTGTTTCTCTTTTGCATATACATTCATTTTTCTTTCCCTGTTTGCCTTATCTCACTAACATAATGAGGTCCATTCACATTGCTGCAAATGGTAGAATTTCATTCTTTTTTATGGCTGAGTAATATTTCATTGTGTATATATATTTTATCACTTCTTTATCCATTCATCTGTTGATGGACACATAGGTTACTTCCATATTTTGGTTATTTGGCTATAATTCTGCTATGAACATTGGGGTGCATATATCTTTTCAAATTCATGTTTTCATTTTTTTCAGATAAATATATAATTCAGGAGTGGAATTGCTGGATCATAGGATATTTTTAGTTTTTTGAGAAACCTCCATATTGTTTTCCATAATGGCTGCACCAATTTAAATTCTCATGATCAGTGTACTAGGGTTTCTTTTTCTCCGTATCTTAGCTAACATTTGTTATTTATAGACATTTTGATATTAGCCATTCTGAAGTCTGTGTGATGATACATCATTATGGTTTTGATTTTCATTTCCCTGGTGTTTAGCAATGTTGAGCACTGTTTCATGTGCCTGTTGGCCATCTGTATGTCTTTGGGAAAATGTCTATGCAGGTCTTCTGCCCATTATTTCATTAGGTTCTTTGTTTTTTTTGATATGGAGTTATATGAGCTGTTTATATATTTTGTTAATTTATTTTACACCTTATTGGAATACCATTTGCAGATATTTTCTCCCATTCAGTAGGTTGCCTTTTCATTTTGTTTACGGGTTCCTCTGCTGTGCAAAAGCTTTTAAATTTAATTAGTTCCCATTCATTTATTTTTGCTTTGTTTCCTTTACCTGAGGAGACAGATCCAAAAAATATTGCTATGAATTATGTCAAAGAGTGTACTCGCTATGTTTTCTTTTAGAATTTTATGGTTTCTGATATTAAATTTATGTCTTTAATCCATTTTGAGGTTTTTTTTAAATACAGTGTGAGAAAAGGTTTTATTTCATTCTTTTATGTGTTGTTGTCCAATTTTCCCAGCACCAATTATTGAAGAGACTGTCTTTTCCTCATTGTGTATTTTTGCCTACTTTGTCATAGATTAATTGACCATATGTGCATGGATTAATTCCTGGGTTCTCCACTGATATGCCTTTTTTGTGCCAGTACCAATCTGTTTGGATTACTGTAGCTTTGAAGTATAGTCTAAAGCCAGGAAGTAGATACTTCTAGCTTTGTTCTTTTTTTTCTGAAGATTGCTTTGGCTATTTGGGGTCTTTTGTGGTTTCACATAAATTTTAATATTACTAGTTCTAGATCTGTGAAAAATGTCATGGACATTTGGTTAAAGATTGTGTTAAATTTGTATATTGCTTTGAGTTGTATGGATATTTTAACGATATTAATTCTTCCAATCTAAAAATATGGAATATCTTTACATTTCTTTGTATCATTTTCATATTCTTTCATCAGTGTTTTGTAGTTTTGGATGTAGGTCTTTCCCTTCCTTATTCAAGTTTATTCCTAGATTCTTTTTGATGTGATTGTAAATGGGATGGTTTCCATTATTTATCTTTGTTCTATTTCATTGTTATATAGAAAACCTACACATTTCTGTATATTAATCTTGTATCCTGTAACTTTACTGAAATCATTTATCAGTTCTAATAGTTTTTTGATGGAGACTTAAGGATTTTCTATATATAGTATCCTGTCATCTGCAAACAGTGACAGTTTTAATATTTCCCTTCCAATTTGGATGCCTTTTATTTCTTTCTCTTGTTTATTTATTATTCTCTGACAAGAATTTCTAATACTGTATTGAATAAAAGTAGAAATAATGAGCATCCTAGTCTTGTTCTTTGTATTAGAGGATACATTTTTATCTTTTTGTCATTGAGTATGATGTTAACTTTAGATTTGTCACATATGGCTTTTACTATGTTAAGGTACAACTTCTCTATGCTCACTTTTTTGAGAGTTTTTATTATAAATGGATGTTGAATTTTGTCAGATGCTTTTTAAGCACCTATTCAGATGATCATGTGATTTTTATTCTTTCTTTTGTTAATCTGTTTTATCACAGTGATTTGTGAATGTTGAACCATTCTTACAACCCTGGAATAAGTCCCACTTGATCATGGTGCATGATCCTTTTTATGTATTATTGAATTCAGTTTGCTAATATTTTGTTAAGGATTTTTGCATTTATATTCATCAGAGATGTTGGCCTGTAATTTTCTCTTATATTTGTTGAGACTTCTTTTGTGGTCTAGCACATGATCTATCCTGGAGAATGTTTCCTGTACACTTGAAAAAAATGTGTGTTTTGCTGTTTTGGGATCAAATGTCTGTAGATATCTATTACATCCAATTGATCTATTGTGTCATTTAAGACCACTGTTGCCTTACTGACTTCTGTCTGGATGATCTGTTGACTGATATAAGTGGGGTGCTAAAGTCTCCTACTAATATTGAATTACTGCCATTTTCTCCTCTTATGTCTGTTAATATTTGCTTTATATTTTAGGTGCTCCCATATTGGGTTTATACATGTTAAGAAGTTAATATCATCTTCTTATATTGATCCCTTTATCATTATATAATGTCATTGCTTCTCCTTTGTTATAGCATTTGCTTTAAAGCCTATTTTGTCTTCTTTGAGTGTTGCTACCTCTGCTTTCATGTTTATTCTGTTTCTATGAAATATCTTTTTTTTACCCCCCATCTTCTGTCTGTGCATATCCTTAAACTTAAAGTGAGTCTCTTTTAAGGAGCATTATAGATGGGTCTTGTTTTTCTGTTCAGTCATCCACCATGTCTTTTTTTAATATCTTATTTT
The DNA here is from genome assembly GCF_009834535.1 of Camelus ferus. Taxonomy (NCBI): domain Eukaryota; kingdom Metazoa; phylum Chordata; class Mammalia; order Artiodactyla; family Camelidae; genus Camelus; species Camelus ferus. The sequence continues at coordinate 40,149,947 of NC_045732.1, forward strand.
GTTTTATGAATTTATTTTTTAATGGAGGTACTAGGCATTTGAACCCAGGACCCCATGTATGTTAAGCATGTGCTCTACCACTGAGCTATACACACAGCCAGCATGTCTTTTGATTGGAGCATTTAGTCCATTGACATCTGAAGTAATTATTGATAGGTATGTACTTATTCCCATTTTATTACTTGTTTTCTGGTTGTTTTTGTAGTTCTTTGTTCATTTCTTCTTCTGTTTTTCTTCCCTTGTGATTTGAGGATTTTCTTTAGTAATATGATTGTATTTCTTCCTTTTAACTTTTTTGTGTAACTACTATAGGTTTTTTATCTGTGGTTACTATGGGGTTCATATATGTTGACCTGTAACTGTATCTACTTGTTTTAAACTCATAGTTATTTAAGTCCAAACACATTCTAAAAAAACTAAGTTTTTTCTTCCCTTACCCATATTTTGATTTTTTGATGTCATATTTTACATCTTTATGTTTGTCTCCTGTTTATTGTGGTTATTGTTACATTTACAATTTTTTATCTTTTAATCTTTGTAATGGCTTATGTGATTGGTTGATCCTCAATAGTTACTATACATTTGCCTTTCTTGGTGGTGTTTTCCATTTCCTATAGATTCTTACTTTTTTCCACTTAGAAAAGAACCGATGATGTTTCTTTAGGGTAGGTTTAGTACTGATGAACTCTTTTAGTTGAATGATAGTCTTGCTGAATAGAGTATCTTAGGTTTCGGTTTTTCCCATTCAGCACTTTGAATACAGTATGCCACTCCCTTCCTGCCAGCAAAATTTCTGCAATTAGCTGACAACGTTATGGGGATTCCCTTGTATATGACTTTTTGTTTTTCTCTTGCTTCCTTTATAATTCTCTCTTTTTTAAACATTTTTTATTGATTTATAATCATTTTACAATGTTGTGTCAAATTCCAGTGTAGAGCACAATTTTTCAGTTATACATGAACATATATATATTCATTGTCACCTTTATAATTCTCTCTTCATCTTTAACTTTTGTGATTTTAAATATGACATGTCTTGCTGTTTGGATTCATCTTGTTTGGAATCCTCTGTGACTCTTGTACTTGGATATCTATTTCCTTCCTTGGGTTTGCAAAATTTTCAGCTATCATTTCCCCAAATACATTTTCAATGCCCCCTCCCTCTCTTCTCTTTCTGGGACCCCTATAATGTGAATGTCAGTATGCTTAATGATTTCTCAGATATCTCTAAAGCTACTTTCATTTTTTTCAAAATTTTTGTTTTCTTTTTTATGTTCTGATTGGTGATTTTCATTATTCTACCTTCCAGATTACTTATGTGTTCTTCAGTATCACTTAGTCTATTCATTCCTTCTTATGTGTTTATTTCAGCTATTTAATTCTTCATTTCTGAATGGGTCTTTTAAAATATTTTCTAGTTACTTGTTAAAATTTTCACTGTGTTCATCTCTTCTTTTCCCAAGTTCAGTTAGCATTTCATTACTAATGTTTTCAACTCTTTATCTGATAATTTTTTATCTTTGTTTCAGTAGGAGATTTTTGTAATTTTTTTTTCCTTGTTCTTTCATGTGAAACAAATTCCTCTGACTTCTCATTTTGTTTAGTTTTCTGTGTCTCTATGAAATTAGGTGACACAGTTGCCCATCCTGGTCTTGAAGTAGTGTCCTTATGTGGGAACATCCATATGCATCTACATGTGCCCATTGGCTTTGATGGGAGAGCTGGATCTGAAGTGAGCATGGATCCCACCTTCTCCTTACATGTACTGGCATCTACTACCTTGATGGCATGTAGGGCTGGAGATGGAGGAACTAGAGCCTTCTCCAGGTGTGAACCAGGGCTTTTCCTATGCTCAGCGGCTATCATCACCATATTGAGGGCAGGGTTGATGCCCAGGGTTCTTCAGTAGAAGTCCTGAGGTTTAGGTCTCACCTGTTTCCAGTCCCTATGAGTGTGCACTCTTGCTCAGGTAAGGGTACTTCCACCCTAGTGGAGAGTAGTGCCAGAGCAAGAAGTGCTGGTGCAGATGCCTGGTGCAGAGTTGGGTGTGTGCTGATGTGATCCTATCAAGCTAGTCAGGCAGTTTCCAATCCACTGCCTTTATGTGCTCACTGCCAATGATTGCCCTCACCCCATTCACATGCAGGATCAGGTCTAAGCCATCTCTGCTTCCTCTAAGTATGCACACACACTCCAAGCAATGGCACTTTTGCCCCAGTGGAAAGCAGCACTGGAACAAGAGGGGCTGGAGCAAGTGCCAGATATGGGTGGAGCATGCCTAGGATAGTCCTGGCATGCCAATCAGAGCTTTAGGTAACTCCCAAGCTGCCACTTTCTCATACACATCAGCAATGGCCACCTTCACCCTGTTCAGGTACAGGGCCATGTCCGACCTAGCTAAGTCCCTCCCTCCCCAAAAGTGTGCACTCTTCTCAGGAACAGCAGCCTTTGCCCTAATGGAGAACTGAGCCAGAGAAAGAGGGGCTGGAACAGGCCCACAGTGCAGGCTGGGGTGTGTACTGAGATGGTCACAGGAAATCAGCCAGAGCCCCAGGCCATTTTCTATCCACCTACTTGCCTTGTTCCTGGGAGTCAGAAAACACATACGCTTGCTCTTCACAAGCAGCCTCTCAGTTTCTTACAGCCTTCCAGTAAGTTTCACTGGTTTTAAAACCAGCTAAGGGCACTCATCTTCCCAGTGTCAAGCCCCAGGGCTGGGGTACCCAATAGATGCCTCAAACTTCTCACTTGACATAGAAGATCCCAGAGCCCATGATATCCCTTCTCCTTTATGTCTTCTGTTAGGAACCTGAATCCTGACCTGATAACTTCTCCTCTTTTCCTTCTGACCCTGTGGCTCTTTCTTTACCACCGTGGTCATAGAAGAGCCTTTCTGACATCCTCCAGTTTGTATTTATAGAGAGTTGCTCCACATGTAGATATAGTTATGATGGGTTTGTGGGGGGAGGTGGGCATAGCATCCTCTTACTCTGTCATCTTGATCTCCTCTCTGAGTTTGACATTTTTAGATTGCACATACTGCATGTGTTCCAAATACTGCATTAGGTCATGCAGTATTTGTCTTTCTGAATATGACACATTTCACTTAGCATAATGTCCTCTGGGTTCTTCCATGCTTTTACAAATAGCAGGATTTCCTTGTTTTAAGTCTGAATAATATTTAATTGTATATACTTACCACATGATACTTATACATTCATCCATTGGCAGACACTGGGTTATTTCTGTATCTTGGCTATTGTGAATAAGTCTGTGATAAACATGGGAGTGCAAATATCTCTTTGAGATACTACTTCAATTCCCTTGGCTGTATACCCTGATGTAGGATTGCTGGGTCATGTGGCATTTCTATGTTTAAATTTTGAGTAATTTTCATATTGTTTCGTACAGTAGTTGTACCAATTTACATTCCCACCAACAGTGTACAAGGATTTCATTTTCTCCACATCTTCTCCAGCACTTGTTATCTTTTGTCTTTCTTATAATAGCCATTGTAACAGGGGTGAAGTGATATCACATTGTGATTTGTACTTAAATTTTCCTGATTATTAGTGAAGGTGGGCATATATCTATTGACTTTTTATATACCTGTTGACCATTTGCATGTCTTTTTTTGAGAAAGATCTATTTAGACTCTTTGTCCATTTTTTAATTAATTGGGTTCTTTTCTTTTTTTTCTTTTTCTTTCTTTTTTTTTTTTTTTTTGCTGTTGAGTTGGAAGAGTTCATTTATTTTGTATATTAACCCTTATCAGGCATGTGGTTTGCAAATATTTTCTTCCATCCCACAGGCTGCATTTTCACTGTGTTGATTGCTTTTGATGGAATCCCTTTATCTAGTTTTGCTTTTGTTTCTTGTGCTTTTGGTTGAATATCCAAAAAACCATTGCCTAGAACAATGTCAAGAAGCTTCCCCCACCATGAAGCATATTTTTGGCAAACACAGTGGTGATGCGTCCAGCCCAAAAAGCATTGCCAGCACACACACTGGGTGATGCCACAGAAACATTCAGTGGCTGAGTGCTAAGTCTCTAACAGACCAGACCAGGCAGGAACTCTCAGGTTTTGTTTCATGGCAAGAGCACCATGGCTCTACCCACTCCACAACTCAGTTTGGTGCCAGAACTGGGCTGACAGAGGCAGCCCAGAACCCAGGCAGTAGCACAGCCACCTAACTTTCTGCAGCCATAATTCCCCAACTCCCAGCCCCAGCCTGTTCCACACCACAACCTTGCACTGGATCTGGGACAAGCAAAGTAGAGGGGGGGATGTGACCTTGTGCTGCTTCTAAGCAGAATTTCAGGCACCTACACAGGCAACACATAAGTTCATTGTGACCACATGGACCACACTTGCTTCAGAAATCACCTCCTTTGGGGCAGGGCACTCACTCAAGGGCAAAGGAACCAGATCAAAACTGACCCTCAGGGCTTCTACTCCAACAACTAGGGGGGCAAGCCCCACCCCCCAAAAGTGTTGTGATAGTCACAGAGCAAAGAGGAAGCCTCACCTCACATCCAGCAAAGGCTCTAGACAATACAATAACCATCACATCTTCTATGAAGGGAATAATGGCCAGCACACTTGAGAAAAGTTGTGGCTGGCATCCATACCAAAACTAGCCCTCACAACAAAAATATTAAACAGACATTCTATACAGGGACACTCCCACATAAAAACACCCTTTCAAGACCACAGTAGAAAACTGTTTCTCCTAAATTCATAAAGACAGAGAAAGTTAAATGAAAGAAAAAAGCAAAAGAAACATTCTTATTGAAAAGAACAAGAGAAATCCCTTGGAAGAACAAATCATGAAACAGACCTTACCAGTCTACTAGACCAAGAGTTCAAAAAGGAGGTAAAAAATCGTAAAGCAATTAAGAAAGATTATCAATAGAAATGCTGATCACTATAACAAGGAACTAGAAGCAATAAAAATGAATCAATCAAAACAATTCAATTGCCAAGATAAAACCAATCTAGGAGCAATGAATAACAGACTAAATTGGACAGAAGAATGAATAAGTGATCTGGAAGATGGAATAATGGAAATCACCCAATCAGGACAGCAGACAGACAAATGGAAAACAATGAAAACAACAAACAAAATCTATGGAATAATATAGAAAATGCCAACTTATGCATGATAGGAGTTCCAGAAAAAGAAGAGAAAAGAGGACTGAAATACATGTTTGAAGAAATTATGACTGTTAACTTCCCAAAACTGAAGAAACAGATATACAGGTACAGGAAGCACAGAGGGTCTCAAATATTATAAACCCAAACAGAGTCACACCAAAACATGTCATAATTAAAATGGCAAAGATGAAAAATGAAAAGAAGATTTTAAAGGCAGCAAGAGAAAAACAAAGAGTCAGTTACAAGGGAACCCCCTTAAGGCTATCAGCTGACTTCTCTGTAGAAACTTTGCGGTCCTGAGGGAGTGGCATGATGTATTTAAAGTCCTGAAAGGGAAAAACCTACAACCTAGGATACTCTACCCAGCAAGATTATCATTTAGAATAGAAGGAGACATAAAGAGTTTCTCAGACAAGCAGACTGAAAGAATTTAGCAATACTAAACCTACCCTAAAAGAAATATTGAAAAGTCTTCTCTAAATAGAAAATAAACAAGAATATATAGGAAAGGGACAATCACAATAGGAAAGGCAAATATATCAAAGGGCTGAAGATCATTTAAATAAGCCAGTACATAGGTTAAAAACAATTAAAAGTTTTGTAAAACCGATTATAGCTACAATTAACAGTACAAGGATAAGTATGCATGGGTAAAATAGGACATAAAAATGTGAGGAAGGGGTGTATGAAAATATAGATCCTTTAGAATGTCTTTGAACTTGTATGACTACCTGTTCAAAGCAAGTATATCTAGTTATTGGCAATATACTTGAACTCCATTGTAACCACAAATCAAAAACATATAATAGGTTCACAACAGACAAAAATAAAGGAACTCAACAATCCTACAAAAAACGATCAAATCACAAAAGGAAAAGCACAAAGTAGAAGAAATGAACAAAGAACTACTAAAACCACTGCAAAACCAAGTTTAAAATGGCAATAAGTATATACCTTATTGATATACTTATATATCAATAAGTACTTTAAATGTCAATGGACTAGATGCTCCAGTCAAAAGACATAGAGTAGCAGATTGGATAAGCAAACAAAAGGCTGCTATACGCTGCCTACAAGAGACTCACTTCAGGGTGAAAGAAGAACACAGATTGAAAGTAAGGGAATGGGAAAAGATACTTCTTGCAAATGAAAACAAGAAAGTATGGGTAGCAATACTCAGACAAAATAGACGTTAAAACAAAGGCCATAAAGAAAGAAGAAGGACATCATATAATCATAAAGAGTTTAGCGCAAGTAGAGGATATTACACTCATTAACATATATGTACTCAGCATAAGAGCACCTAAATATATAAAATAAATACTAACACACATAAAATGAAATGGACAATAATACAACAATAGTAGGGGACTTTAACACCTCACTAATATCAATAGACCAATAATCCAGACAGAAAATCAATAAAGCAAAAGAGGCCCTAAATTACACAATAGACCCAGTTGTATTTAATTGATATCTATAAGACATTATGTTTAAAACAAACAAACCCAGAATGCACATTGTTTTCAAGTGCACATGGAATGATCTCTAGGGTAGACCACAGTAGGTCACAAAAAAAGCCTCAACAAATTTAAGAGGATAGAAATTATTTCAAGTATCTTTCCAGCCACAGTGGTATGAAATTAGAAATCAACCACAAAAAAAGAAAAATGAGAAAAGAATAAACACATGGATACTAAACAAATGCTGCTAAAAAACCAATAAATCAGTGATGAAATCAAAGAAGAAATCACAATATACCTCAAAAAAATGAAAATTAAGACACAATCTTAAAAAGCCTATGAGATACTGCAGTTCGCAGGCCTTCCTCAAGAAAGAAGAATCATCTCAAATAAACAAACTAACCTACCACTCAAAAGAATTATAAAAACAACAAAAATCAAATTCAGCAGAAAGAAGGAAATAATAAAAATCATAAAGGAAATAAATAAAATAGAAGTTTAAAAAATAGATCAGTAAAACCAAGAGTAGTTTTTTTAAAAGATAAACAAAACTGACAAAACTCTAGCTAAGAAAAGAAAGAGGACCCAGGTAAACAAAATAAGAAATTAAAGAGGAGAAATAACAACTAATACTACTGAAATACAAAAATATCATAAGAATATCATAAGCGATTACTATGAAAATTGTACCAACAAATTGTAAAACCTAGAAGAAATGGACAAGTTTCTAGAAACATACAGACTGCCAAGACTGACTCAAGAATAAACATAATTTTAACACTCTGATCACTAGAAGTGAAATAGAATTTCTAATTAAAAAAAAAAAAAAACCTTCCTTCAAACTAAATTCCAGGACTGTGCAGCTTCACTGAGGAATTCCACCAAACATACAAAGAAAGACTTATACCTATCTTGCTCAAACTATTCCAATAAATTGAGAACACTCCCAAATTCATTCCATGAAGCCAACATCACCCTGTTACCAAAACCAGATAGAGACACGACAGAAAAAGAAAACTACAGGGCAATATCTTTAGTGAATATAGATGCAAAAATTCTCAACAAAGTATTAGCAAACCAAATCCAACAATACATTAAAAGGATTATACAACATAATCAAGTTGGATTCATTCCAGGGTCTCAAAGATGATTCATCATATGCAAATCAATGTGATACACCACATTAACAAAAGGACAGAAAAATCACATGATCATCTCAATGGACACAGAAAAAGCATTTGACAAAATTTAACATTCAGTCTTATTAAAAACACTTACCAAAGTGGGTATAGGGGGGAACATATCTCAACATAATAAAAGCCATTTACGAAAAACCCACAGCCAGCATAATACTCAGTGGTGAAAATTTATAGCCTTCCCACTAAATTCAAGAGCAAGACAAGGATGCCATTCTCACCACTTGTATTCAACATAGTATTGGGAGTCCTAGCCACAACAATCAGGCAAGAAAAAGAAATAAAATGTATCTAAATCGGAAAAGAAGAGGTAAAATTTCAACATTTGCAGACGACATGATACTTTATATAGAGAACTCTAAAAAAAGACTCCACACAAAAACTATTAGAACTAATGAATTGAGCAAGTTATCAGGATACAAGATTAATATACAGAAATCTGTTGCATTTCTTTACACTAACAATGAAATATCAGAAAGGGAAAGTAAAACAAACCCCCTTTAAAATCACATCAGAAAGAATAAAATACCTTGGAATAAACGTAACTAAGGAGATGAAAGACTTGTATCTAAAAGTTGTAAAACATTGATAAAGGAAATTAAAGATGATACAAAGAAATGTAAAGATATCTCATGCTCTTGGATTGGAAGAAATAATATTGTTAAAATTGCCATATTACCCAAAGCAATCTACGGATTTAAAGCAATCCCTTTCAAAGTATCCATGACATTATTCACAGAAATAGAACAAATACTCCTAAAATTTATATGGAACTACAACAGGTTGAAATTGCCAAAGCAATCCTGAGGGAAAAGAATAAAGCTGGAGGCAGAACCCTCTGAGACTTCAGACTGTATGACAAAGCTACAGTAATCAAATCAGCATGGTGTTGGCACAGAGACAGACATATGGATCAATGGAATTGAATAGAGAGCCCAGAAATAAACCTACACACCTATGGTTAATTAATCTTCAATGAAGGAAGCAAGAATGGAGAAAAGATAGTCTCTTCAGCAAGTGGTACTAAGAAAGTTGGATAGCCACATTTAAATCAATGAAGTTAGAACACTCCTTCACACCATATACAATAATAAACTCAAAATGGTTTAAAGACCTAAATATAAGACATGACACCATTTGCAAAACATACTTGGACATAAATTGTAACAATATTTTCTTAGATCAGTCTCCCAAAGCAAAAGAACTAAAAGCAAACATAAACAAATGGGACCTAATCAAACTTAAAAGGTTTTGTACAGCACAGGAATCCATCAATAAAACGAAAAGCCTACATATGGAATGGGAGAAAATATTTATAAATGATGTAACTGACAAGTAGTTAATATCCAAAATGTACAAGTAGCTCATACAACTCAATATTGAAAGAACAAGCAACCCAATCAAATAATAGGCAGAAGACATAAATAAACATTTATCCAAAGAAGACATACAGATGGCCAACAGGTACATGAAAAAAGGCTCAACATTGCAAATTATTAGACAATTTCAGATCAAAGTCACGAAGAGGGATCACCTCACACCAATCAGAATGGCTATAATCAAAAAGTCTACAAATAATAATGCTGGAGAGATTGTGGAGAAAAGGGAACCCACCTACACTGTTGGTAGGAATGTAAATTGGTGCAGCCACTGTGGATAACAGTATGGCAGTTCCTTAAAAAACTAAAAATAGAGCTACTATATCATCCACAATCTTATTCCTGTGTATATATCCTGAAAAGATGAAAACTCTAATTTGAAATGGTACATGCACCCCCATGTTCATAAGTAGCAGTATTTACAATAACCAAGGTGTGGGGAAAAAAACCAACTGCCCGTCAACAGACAATTGGCTTAAGAGGATGTGATACACACACACACACACACACACACACACACACACACACAGAGAGAGAGGAATATTACTCAGCAATAAAAAATGAAATATTGCCATTTGCAGCAACGTGGATGGACCTAGAGAATATTACACTTAGTGAATTAAGTCAGACAGAGAAAGACACATAGCATATGATATCACTTATGTGTGGAATCTAAAAAAATAATACAAATGGTTCTGTACACAAGACAGAGACAGATTCATAAACATAGAAAACAAACTTATGGTTACCCAAAGGGAAGGAGACTGGGGGGAGGATAAATTAGGAGTACAGGATTAATAGATACAAACTACTATACATAAAATAGATAAGAACAAAGATTTACTGAACAGGGAATTATACTCAATACCTTCTAATAACCTATACTGGGAAATAATCATAAAACATTTAAACAGAACTTCAAATATATATCTATAACTTCAAATTTATATGTATATGCATTTAAAGTTATATTTATATACATTTTATCAGATTATTTTATATATGGATATGTGTATATATATGCATATATGTCTATATATATCTGAATCATTTTGCTGTGCACCTGAAACTAACATATTTTAAATCAACTACAATTTATGAGAAGAAGGTTTCCACCTGTTTTATTCTAGTTGTTTTATGGTTTCAGGTTTTACATTTGAGTCTTCACTCCATTTTGAGTTTTTTTTTTTAATATGTTATGAGATAAGGGTCCAGTTTCATTCTTCTGCATGTGGGTATCCAGTTTTCCCAACACCATTTGTTGAAGACTGTTCTTCCCGCAGTGTTTATTATAGGCACGTTGCTGGAAATCAATTGACTGTAGATGCATACATTTATATCTGAGCTCTCTATTCTATTCTATTGGTCTATGTATTTTTATGTCAGCATTTTATTATTTTGATTGCCTTATCTTTGTAATATATTTTGAAAGCAGGAATTATGATGCCTCCAGATTTGTTCTTCTTGGTCAAAATTGCTTTGGCTAGTCAGGGCCTTTTGTGGTTCCACATGAATTTTAGCTTTTTTTTTTTTCTAGTTTTGTAAAGAACACCATTGGGATTTTGATAGGAGTCACATTGAATCTGTAGATTACTTTGGGTATTATGGATATTTTAACAAGGTCAATTTTCCATTCCATGAACACAGGATGTCTTTCCATTTAACTGTGCCTTCTTTAATTCCTTTCATCAGTGTATTATAATTTTCAGTATATAAGTCTTTAACCTCATTAGTTAAATTTATTCCTAAGTATTTTATTATTTTTGTTGCTATTTTGAATGGGATTGTTTTCTTGATTTCTGTTTCAGATACTTTGTTGTTTGTGTATAGAAACATGAGTGATTTTGTATGTTGACTTTGTATATTGCAAGTTTACTGAATTCTTTATTTCTAGCAGGTTTTTTTGTTTGTTTAGAATTTGGGGTTTTCTATGGATATGATCATATCATCTGCAAAGGGAGATAATTTTATTTCTTCCTTTCTGATTTTGGTGCCTTTTATTTCCTTTTCTTGTGTAATGCTCTGGCTATAAGTTCCATTACTATGCTGAAAAAAAATGGGAAGAGTGGGCATCCTTGCCTTGCACTGGATCTTAGGAAAAAATATTTTAGTTTTTTCCTATTCATTATGATGTTAGCTGTTGTTTTGTTGTTTATGGACTGTATTGGGTTGAGATAAGTGTTTATATACCTATTTTCTTGAGAGTTTTAATTATAAATGTATGTTGAACTTTGTCAAGTGCTTTTCTGCATCAATTAAGATGATTATGTAGTTTTTTAAAATTCTGTTAATTTGTTGTTGTTGATGATTTAAGTACATTGAACCATCCTTGCATCATCCCAGGGATAAGTCCATCTTGATCTTTTAATCTACTGTTGAATTCATTTTGCTAGGATTTCATTGAGGATTTTTGCATGTGTGTTCATCGGGGATATTGGTCTATAGTTTTCTTGTAGGGCTTTGTTTGGCTTTGGTATTAGGGTGATGCTGTCCTCATAGAATGAGTTTGGAGATGTTCCTTCCTCTCCCATTTTTTGGAAGAATATAAGAATTGGTATGAATTTTTTTAATGTTTTGTAGAATTCAGTTGTGAAGCCTTCTGGTTTGGGGTTTTTCTTCTTTGGGAGATTTTTGATTGCTGACTCAATCTCCTTATTTGTTATTAATATATTCAGGCTTTCTATTTCTTCTTAATTAAGATTTTGTAGATTGTAAGTTTCAAGGAATTTATTTCTTATAGGTTATCTAGTTTGTTAACATGTAACTGTTTATAATTGTCCCTTATGATCCTTTTTGTTTCCGAGGCATCCATTGTAATGTCTCCTCTCATTTCTGATTTATATTTCAATTTTCTGTTACATTTATTCTTGATTTTGTCATCAATTTAATAAATAACTTGAGCACCTTCTGTACGTGCCAGGCAAGTACTTTACTCCAGTAGTCTTGTATTTATTGTAATCCATCTTATATGGCTAAATGATTTCATGGCTAGATCATTTCAGTGTACAACCTTTTCAAGTCACTCTTGAAATGCTTAGTGTTACACACTACTCCCCTCACCATTGCCTTCTGGCAGTAGTGTATCAAGAAGGAGAGGGCAATAGGAGCTGTCTGTCATAGCCAGAAGGAGTATTTTACCATTGACTTATAATTGGAACATGATAGTAGAAAAGAGCAAACTTTTAGTTGATTTTGTTTTAAAATTCTTTATAGTCATTGCATCCCCCTTGTTTCCTATTCCTGAGGCAAACTACTTACTGCCCCTGTGTTTGCTATGTCACTACATTTAATGCTAAAAATCTAAATTCTTTAGTCTGGTCTTTATAATAGGGGTCATCTCATAGAACTTCTTTAAAGATACCCCGTGCTTCAGGATGGCTGACCTTATGCATCATTCTCTGTGCTTCCTTACCAGCCCATGCCCCTATCTAACTGAGTTGCTTTTTGTCTTTTTTTCCACCCATGTAAAACCTACCCCTGCTTCAAGTTCAGTGCATCACACTAGCCCACAGATTGTCTAGCCTTGGAACTTATCACACTTAACTGTGTCACACAGTTAATATGTACACTTTATATTGTGAATTATTTCCCTATGTATATTTTGTTCTTTAATATTGATAATATATTGATGAAGCTTATGAGTTGTGTCGTATAAAGTGCATTGGCACAAACAGGACCTTGTTCAATGATAATATAAGATATCTGCTTTTGCAATAGGAAAATTGATCTTGCTGAGTCCTGTAATCTGTGTATTCTAGCAATGAGCTGTGGTCCCCACAGGGTGTCACTGCTTTACAAGTCAAATCTTCTTCATTTGGGTGTAGAGAAGATTAGAAATTCTCAGGAGAAATTCTTGAGCGATTGCAACAAAATTGATAGCAATGTGACAGTTTGGAAGTGTGGAGATGTGATAGAATTATATAGGCCAAACAGTGAAAATCTCATTTACACACTCTCAACACCATCTGCAGTCTCATTCTCTTTCTCACTGTTAATAATTTGTTGTATGGTCTTCCAGATCTTTTCTCTTTGGGGTGTGTGTGTGTGTGTGTGTGAGAGAGAGAGAGAGAGAAAGAGAGAGGGAGAGATAGAGACAGAGACACAGAGGCAGAGAGGTTTAGAAAATATAAATGGGATCCCACTGTGTGTGTGTGTGTATTTGTGTGGTGTGTAGCCATTCAGTAGCTTTTTCTTTTCATTTTATAATATTTCATTGGCCATCTTTTGTTCTCCATACATCCAACTCCATCTCATTCTTCTCAGCAGCTAATGCAGCAATTTCTGAATATTGAAATGATCAGTAGCTAACATCTTTAATTCTCAAAATAGTTGCGGTATAATCCACAATTGTGAGTCTGAGTGAATTCTATTCTGTTGCCCATTATTTGAAAGCTGTACAGTTAATTAGTAAACACTTGGGAAGATTGGTAAGTGTTGAAAAAGTTGAAGAAAATATATGCAAACCAGATTGCTACCAGAATTTAGAACAGCATAACATAAAATACCCTGGAGAAATTATAAGGATAAAGGGGAGGAAGAGCCAGATTAAGAGAGACCATTAAATTACCAAAGCATTTTGTATCTGCATTATCACTTATTTATGATTATAAAAATGATACATGCTTATTGCAGAAAATGGGAAATAGAGAAACACTAAGATACTGATTTTTATTTTTTAATTTTTTTATTGTGCTCCTACTTATGTGGGCACCAAGTACTTGATTTTTTTTATTGAAGTATAATTGATTTACAAGGATTACTGATTTTTAAAACATTCAAACAATACAGAAAGGTGAAAAGTAAAAAGGGGAAGTCCTCTTCTCATCATTCTTATCCTCATTTTCTGGGTATTCACTCACTGTTAATTTCTCTCCTAATTTGCATTTAAGTGTATTGGTATTGCCTTTATTTTGAGTATATAGATATATGTTATGTGATCCATGCACCATAATGGGTTCATACTGTGTTAATGTTTTTTATTTTACTTTTTTTCACTTAGTTTTCTATCCAGAGCATACATATTCAATATATAACACAGATGCAACCTGCAGGTACTGAGCATTGAGCTGTTTTTAAAAGTTTGACTTTTCTTACCCCATGCCTTTGAGTTTCTGACCTTTCACAGAAGGCCTGTAGCCTTAGCTGAGGACCCACTCCAGTGAATCACACATTCTTCCTGTGTGTATGGCTCTATTTTAGACTATTTGTTGGGTATTAAAGGAGAGAACATAGTCACTACCATTTGGTATAGAGGAAAATGTCAAAGATTTGGGTTTGATCCCAGTTTTACCATTTAATGGCTATGCTTAAAATGTAAAATGTTTTCAAACAACCTTGTGCGATATTTTTATCCCTCTTTAGAGATGAGAAAACAGAGACCCAGCCAGGGAGAAGCGACTAATTTAAGGTCACACAAGTAATATGTACTTATAGCCAGGATTCAAGGAAAGGCCTGTTTGAGCCAGAGCCTCAAGCCAGCGCTTTCCACTCAACCATCGTGGCTTCTCTTTAAGACTTCTGTAAAGGTGGAGGAGAGCATGTCTTCAAAGTGATTGCCTTGTCTTTTGACCAAAACCTTAATAAAAGGTTATGTAGTCTGTATCTTTCCAGTATCCAAACATCTCACATCTGATTCCTTTTGTTCTGTCATGTCCTTTCTTTTAGGAGAGAAACCTTATAAGTGCACCTGGGATGGCTGCTCCTGGAAATTTGCTCGCTCAGATGAGCTCACCCGCCATTTCCGCAAGCACACAGGCATCAAACCCTTCCGGTGCACAGACTGCAACCGTAGCTTTTCTCGCTCTGACCACCTGTCCCTGCACCGCCGGCGCCATGACACCATGTGAGCGGCACAGACTGCGCTAGAAGAGCTGCACAGACTGCGCTAGAAGAGTTGCACTGGTCTCTTTCCTGTGTGTGTGTGTGTGTACGCGCGAGCGCGCGCACGTGCATTGAGATCATGACCATCTTTTCCTCTTTGACTTCAGCTTGCCTCTGGGATGGGATTGGAACAGCTCAGTGAGCCAGGTTGAGACTGGAAGAAAAGATAGCTGATCTCCCACGTGGACTCTTTATATTTCACCTTCATTTTTCCACTGTCCAGTTCCCAATTTTTTCAACCTCCGCATGGGTTGAATTCCAGTGCGGCACCCATGGTTGCCCCCCTCACCCCGGCCCCTATTATGAGATAGGACATTTTTCCTACAATAACAAAACAGGAATCAAATTCAAGGCTGTGAACACACATACGCTGCTTTTTTTTTCTTCTTGTTTTCTAGAATTCTTATCCATATTTTTTGAATCAGTACATCAAAGTTGCTGGTAGTGTCCTAAAATGACTTTTTCCAAGGTCCTAGACAAAAGAGGGCATAGCGCTGTAGTTGGTTAGTAAGATTTACAGGGATTTGGATCCTGAGTATAGGGCATATTCTCAGTGAATAAGCTGAGTCCCATACCAAACTCAGAAGTTTTGTAAATCTAATCCTATTTGTTCTTACACTTTGGTTTTCAGACAATGCTGGTGCTTCTGCTTCTAAAGTCCATTGAAGGGAATGAAACGATGTTCTTTTCCTTCTCCTTTCCTCCTTTCTTGCTCCTCCTTCTTCAGGATTAAGGATTTTGCTGCACAATTGCATTCTTTGTTAGGTTAAATTTGGACAAAAATTCAAAGCACACATCGACACGCCAGTAAGGAGAAAAGTGTTCCAGGAGAGTATGTTGGGCAGTGACAGGAACAAGTAGACCCAGAATGATCCTGAAAACAAATAGAGAGGGACTTTTACTTGGATAGGATATCAAAAGTGCTGTAATAACAAGCCTCATTCAAATGGCAACCTGTTGATACAGTGTCTTAAGGGGCTGCTCTGTACTGTTTATTCTTTTGTTTACATAAAGCAACAGCATATTGCATGATGAGAAATCACACACTGGGGCCATGTTATACAGAGGTAAGGGGTTGGAAGAAAAAAAATTCATTCCATGGCATTATTAAAATACATTCCCGTGTTTCAAATGGAATATAAGAGGCTTTTGGTGAAAACTGACAAAAAGCAATTTGATGTTCTGCAGCTGCTATGAATACCTAAGCCATTTCTTTTAGCCATTAAAGCAGGTTGTATAAAATACACATTTGGTTACCCAATCAGACTGTTTCATAATAGTCTCTGGGACATAAAACCCTCTGTTCCATGCCCTGGACCTCAGATCTACCTCTACATGGCATGTTTCCTCTCCCGGGGTTGGGGAGGGGAGACTTCGCATCACTTAATTTTGGATGCAGCCTCTCTCCTAAAGGTTGTCTTCATATGGTACCCCATTTTTTTGGCAGGTAATCAACCAGTCCCTCTTGAATACTTTAAGTTGCTACCTCCTAAGGCCATTTATTCTGACTAAATTATAGAATTCTTGCACCAAGAAGGGATCCTATTAACTGTCTAGTCCTACACATCATTAGTATTTTACAGATGAGACAAATACGGGTCACAGTCTTTCCCCAGGTGTTTGTTTCCTTGTGGCCTTTTAGACCTGCACACCCATTCTCCCAGGGATCACATTATTAAACCAAATTTTAAAATACATTATTGGTTGCAGTATTTGTCCAATTTTATATGTTATGCTTCAGAAACTTTAGACCACTCACAAAATCATTTACGGTTGACTGGTAAGTAAAATGTGTTTGTGGTCATTGATATATAACATTAGGCACACAATTTTTCTATTCTGACACTTTCTATAATATCTCAGCTTTGATTTACCTCATTTCAACTTAAAATGTCTTTCCAGACCATAAACTCTCATAAATTCAAGGACTACCTGTATTTTTCAAAATATGTAGATTTTTTACTATTTTATCATTGTTATTTTGATGTAAGTTTTTCCCTGACTTCTGGTGTGCAAGTTCCATACTGTAGACTAATTGCTAAAGCACTAGGAAATATCTAGGGCCAATCTGTTAAAGGGGAATTACCATCATACATAAGTTTAAGCTTATAATTAAGTAGTTGATATGGTGTTTCACAGCAGTGTCCAAGGACTTACCCATTTTCTCCAGAGTTTGGATCTGAGACTCCTTTTCCAAAATTCATAACTGATCTGTGCCCTTCAGACTTCAGGATCTTTTGCATAAGAGCATATGATCTATTTATAAATAAACGCTATCAAACATACTGTTGTACTAACTAGGATAATCAAATTAGGATTCCAAACATTGCTATCCTTGACATCACTAAGCTCTTATTATTCAAATATTTTCCTGGAAAGTAATGAGGGACTTTGTGAATGCTTTATTAATTGTCTATAGTCAGGAAACAGTTCTAACCCTATTCTCATTGCCCTCTCCCTTCCAAATAATGATAAAATCCTGTCAATTATTTACATATACTTTAAGAAATATGCCCAATCCATTAAGAGTATTTCATGGAGTGCAGGTATTCAAATATAGTATAATACTGTACCACACCAAAAGCACATAGAACTTTGTTAAATAGACAGTGAGATTAAAAGGCACTGTCGCTCTTAGGTGGCATTTGGGATTAATTGAATTTGCTGTGCTCACACCAGTAAAGCACCATTATGAGGACAGTTGCCTAGGGCATGGAAAATGGCCTTGTTCGGTAGGGTTGAATAATATCCTGGGATTTGTTGCAGTAGAATTCCTCCATCTGTAGATGATTGGCAGTTGAACATTACTATTGATAATTATGATTGGAAAATTCAGGAGAAACTATGAAGATTGTGAACTGGTTGAGTACCTTAGGTAGAGTGAATTATGGGCAAGACAGAAAGGTTTGTGAGACTAACTTCTTTTTAAATAAACTTTTTATTTTAAAAGTTTTAGATTTACAGAAAAATTGTGAAGATAGTACAGAGCGTTTCCCTATACTTCACACCTAGTTTTCCCTATTATTAACATCTTTCATTAGAATGGTACATTTGTTGTAATTAATGAAGTAATGTTGATACATTATTATTAACTAAGGTCCAAACTTTATTCAGATTTCCTTAGTTTTTGCCTAATATCCTTTTTCTTTTCCAGTATCCCATTCAGGATACCACATCACATTTAGTAGTCATATCTCCTTAGGCTTCTCTTGGTTGTGACAATTTCTCATACTTTCTTCTTTCCTGTGACCTTGATGGTTTCGAGGAGTATGCCCCTCAATTAATATTTGTTGTTTTTCTCATGATTAAATTGAGCTTATGGGTTTGGGGGAGGAAAACCACAGATATGAACTCCCATTTCCATCACATCATATTAACATGATTGACTCTTGATGTTAATTTTGATCACCTGGCTGAAATAGTGTTTGTCAGGTTTCTCCCCTGTAATCCACCCCACCTTCCATACTGTACTCTTTCGAAGGAAATTACTATGTGTAGCCCACACTTAAGGAATGGTTAGTTACACATTACATCCTTGAAGGGGAGCATCTACATAAATTATTTGGAATTCTTCTGCGTGGGAGATTTGTCTACTCTCCCTCATTTATTTATTTATGTAATCATTTAGTCATATCAGTATGGACTCATGGATATATATTTTGCACTTTGAGTTATAATCCAATACAACTTATTTTGTTGCTCAAATTGTTCCAGCTTTGGTCACTGGGCACTCTCTTGGTTGACTCCCAAGTTCTTTTGACATATCCCCCTATCTTTTTTGTGTGTGTGTGGCACATCTTCATTTTTTGGCACTACAACATGCTCCAAGCTCATCTTGTATATTTTTTTTGCCAGTTCTTATAATCAACCATTTTAAGGAGTCCAGGTTTCTGTTCATGGAGAATTGTATTAGAAACCAAGATCTGGGTATTAGGTATGCTTGTTGCTACTGGGGTATTGTTGCTTCTAGGTCATCTCAGATGACAGTGCAAGGAAATATATGTGTGTACACTAACCCATGTATATAAACACATATCTACAAATATTTCTATATGTATTAATCATCCATATCTTTATTAAGGCTAAACATGAGTTCATACTGATGTCTACAACTCCAGTCCATTACCACATGGATTATCCTATCTTAGCCTTTTCCCTTTGCTTACTCTAATCTTCTACTCTAACAATGAGAAACCTGGCTCCCACACTCTGCCATCTACTTACTTAATTGTCTAATTCAAAAGCACATTGTAGTGGTATCTTATTGTTGATCTGTACACCCGTAGGAGCAGCTAGAGCACAGTGGTTATGTACATGATAGTAACATTTTTAGAACTCCAACAGTTCTTTAAAACAAAGTGATCTTCAAAATTCAGGAATTACAGATTTCTATGATCTGAGTTCCAGGAACTTAGAGTGTATCCTGCCTTCAAAAGGTTTTCTGAAGAACCAAACCATTGAGAATTGACCTAATCTTTAATAAGACAGGAAATTATTGATCCTCCACAGTGTGCTAATACCTATATAGAAATATGGACACAGAAGAAAGTGAGTGTGCCCAATTTAAAGAAACACTTAGCACTATCTTTTCTCACTGTTAAATATGGCTCTCTGACAATAGAGGTGCTACCCTAAGTTACCTCTCTTCCATATTTTCCCATCTCTCACTTGGTTGACCTTAGGCAAGTCACATCACCTCTCTGTGCCTCAGTTAACCCATCTGTAAAATGGGGATCCAAATATCTACCTCACAGGAATGTTGTGAGGATTCTTATTAATGGATGTTGGCAAAAATGACAAGTGATCCTTATATGAACAACAAAGTATTATGATTACCACTATGATAATTATAGTACTCTATATTTACCCTAGAAAAAGGAGAGGAGTAGGCTTCTTGGATGATAAAGAGCTAAATTTGAGTCAGTAACAAAGGTAATTAAAGAGTGGTCACTAGAAGCAATATTATCTCTTCCTCCCACTTTCCTTACATTCTCCTTGTTGCTAACTATAGGATTCTCATCTGTTTCCATACTCAAAGCATATTAGGGCTTAAAGGAATAAGCAGACAAAACCCGTTGCTTTAAAAGCTGTATTCTTCCCCTTTCCTGATTCTATCTGGACCATATTACATATCACCCTGTCAGAAGCACAGAGGCAATTTCCCAGAGCCTTTCAAACTTTGGCCAGTCCAGCTTCACCAGTTAAATATTCTCTTTTCCCATTTATTATATTCTTAACAGTATAAGAAGAAGGGAAACGGGGTGGGGTGGTTGGGATTGGAGTGGGATGGAAGAGGATAGAATTTATATCAGTGGCAGGATATCTCTTTGATTTTCAAATACTGGTTTTATCTTCCATTTCCTTTTCTGGTGGTGGGTTGGGAACAGGGAGAGAGACACTATTTTGTTAATTAAGAAACTCTTCTTCCCTTCCAGTAGATGTTTCCCAGGATCAGTGCAAGTAGTTGTGTTGGACATTATTCCTATGTTGTATGCAGTGCGGTTTTCATTGTATTTCTAAATAAAAAGAGGAAGAGAATCCCTAGCTGTCCACTCCTGTTTTTTGACAGGAAGACACAGTGGGAGAACAGTGCCAGAAACTGACTCTTCATTTTTGTGTTGGGGAAAGGAGCCTGCAGTGAAATGACTGATTTTTGTCATTGTTTGTTTAAAGAAATTGTAGGACAGTATATTAAGCTTTATTGCTTATAACTCTTGTCTGTGCCTCATTATTTCAGTGCTTTAGAGCAGCAACCTGTTTTGTTTTCTATTTTATACTAGTTCTTGCTCCAGAGGCATGACGTTGAGGCTAGGATCATGAGCAATCTCTCATAAACAAGCCTGTTAGGCATCCAGAAGTACAAGAATTGCCTCAGTTAGCATGGTCACATAGAGATTACTCTGTTCTAGCCCAATGGGACTTTTCCTCTGTGGCATCCAGGCAGGGTGTGTGCTTGGGAACTAAGCGATCTTGTTATGTTTGATCATTGTACTTTTTTTATTAATAAAAATATTTTAAACTTCAGAATCTATGGCTATAATCATTTGTCTCCAAAGGTTTATGTTTTCACAACATGGCATGGTATGCATAGATTGTTTTCTTTCCCTTAACTGGGTAAAGTTGTGGTATAGCTACTGTATAATAGCATGGTGCAAGAAAGGAAGCTAGGCTGTCTTGAAGACAATAATTTCTCTATTTAAGTACATCAGACCCTCCCCATTCTTGGAAATCTATTCAGCATGTCCCTGAAAGGGGCTTCATGAAAACTGTGTGCTCCTTTTGTATATTTCCTACGGATAATCCTCCTGTGTGATACAGACTCAGCTGGCTAGATTTCCCTCCCCATCCTTGTTCCTTTCACAATTTTTGTTTGTTTTTTCCTAAGAAGGAATGCAGGAGAGAAGGGTATTGGGACAGCTTTAAACTCCAAAGCTACCTCAATACAAATACCACCCCTGGATGGGGATATGGGAAGCGGCCTTTTCTATAGATTCTTCTGTGAGACACCTTGTCTTTCAGAAACATTCTGGGTAAAAAGTAAAAGGGGGGAAATCCTGTGAGATTAAAGTCAAGAGCTGAAAGGACAGACTGAAGAGTAACTGTTCCTGGGGCTGCCAGAAGGGATTTTTCACTACAAATACTATAAAACAAGGAATCTCAGACTTATAAGTTTCCCAATAGTATTTCTTTACTCATTTAATGATTCTAAGAGTCATTGTCATCCTTTTGGTTTAAAAGAATCATCACTTCAATACTATAAATACATTGACTGAAAAGCTACCAACAATCCAGGTTCTTTGCTTGTTGCTATGGAGATGAATAAAACAGCTGCTCTCAAGAAATTCACTCTCTAATAGGGCATATTAACATGAAAAAAAAAACACAATAATTTTTTTTGCTGAAGTATAGTCAATGTACAATGTTGTGTTAATTTCTGATGAACAGTATAGCGATTTATTTACAAATATATATTTTTTCTCTTTTTTTCATTATATACCATTACAAGGTATTGAATATAGCTCCATGTGCTATACAGTAGCACATATTTGTTTATCTATTTTATAAACAGTAGTTAGTATCTGCAAATCCTGGACCCAAATTTATCCCTCCACACTCCCCTTTCCACCCTGGTAACCATAAGATTTTTTTCTATGTCTGTGAGTCTGTTTCTGTTTTGTAAATAAGTTAATTTGTCTATTTTTAAAAATTTCACATTTAAGTGATATCATATGGTATTTTCCTTTCATTTTCTGGCCTACTTCACATAGTATGATGATCTTCAAATCCATCCATGTTACTGCAAATGGCATTAGTTTATTCTTTTTTATGGCTGAATAGTATTCCATTGTATACATATACCAAAACATTTTTATCCAATCATCTGTCAATGGACATTTCGTGTCTTGGCTATTGTAAATAGTGCTTCTATAAACATAGGGGTGCATGTATCTTTTCCAGTTAGTGCTTCCTACAGATATATGCCCAGGAATGGGATTGCTGTATCATAGGGTAAGTCTATTTTCAGTTTTTAAAGAAATTCCCATACTGTTTTCCATAATGGCTACACCAAACTACATTTCCACCAACAGTGTAGGAGGGTTCCCTTTTGTCCACAGCCTCTCTAGCATTTATCATTTGTGGACTTTTAATGATACCCATTCTGACTGGTGTGAGGTAATACCTCATAGTTTTGCTTAGCATTTCTCTGATAATAAGCAAAATTGAATATTTTTTCATGTGAGTATTGGCCATTTGTATGTCTTCATTGGAGAAATGTTTAGTTAGGGCCTCTGCCCATTTTTGATTGGATTGTTTTTTGTTCTTATTAAGTTGTATTAGTTGTTTCTATATTCTGGAAATTAAGCCCTTGTCAGTTGCATCATTTGTAAATATTTTCTCCCATTCCATGGGTGGTCTTTTCATTCTGTTTATGGTTTCCTTTGCTATAAAAAAGCATTTGATTAGGTCCCATTTCCTTATTTTTGCTTTTATTTCAATTGCCTTAGTAGACTGCCCTATGAGAACATTGCTAAGATTTATGTCAGAGAATGTTTTAACTATGTTTTCTTTTAGAAGGTTTACAGTGTCATGTTTATATTTATGTCTTTAAGCCATTTTGAGCTTCTTTTTGTGTATGGTGTGAGGGAGTGTTCTAATTTCATTTTCATTAATTTACATGCCTGCATCCAGCTTTCCCAACACCACTTGTTGAAAAGACTGTCTTTTCTCCATTGGACATTCTTGCCTCCATTGTCAAAGATTAATTGATCAAAAATGTGTGGGGTTTTATTTCTGGATTCTCTATTCTGTTCTGTTGATCCATGTCTGTATTTCTGCAAATACCATGCTGTTTTGATTACTGTAGCTCAGTAGTATTGCCTAAAGTCTGGGAGGGTTATTCCTCCAGATTGATTCTTCTTCTTCAGTAATGCTTTGGCAATTCTGGGTCGTTTGTGATTCCATATAACTTTTAAGATTATTTGTTCTACTTCTGTGAAAAATGTCCTGGGTAGTTTAATAGGGATCACATTAAATCTGTAGACTGCTTTGGGGAGTATGGCCATTTTATTAATTCATCCTATCCAAGAACATGGGATATATTTCCATTTCCTTAAATCATCTTTAATTTCCTTAATCCATGTTTTATAGTTCTCTGCCTGTGATTCACCTCCTTGGTTTATTTTAAGTATTACTTATGTGATTTTAAAGCAATTATTTTCTACTTTCATTTTCTAATATTTCATTGTTTGTGTAGAGAAATGCAACAGATTTCTGTATGTTAATCTTACATCCTGTTACTTTGCTGAATTCATTTATCAGATCTAGTAGTTTTTCTGTGGCATCTTCAGGGTTTTCCATAAATAGTATTGTTATCCACATATAGTGACAATTTTACTTCTTCCCTTACAATTTAGATGAATTTTCTTACTTTTTCTGGTCTTATTGCTATGGTTGTTATTTCCAATACTTTGTTGAATAGAAGTGGTGAGAGTGGGAATCCTTGACTTATTCCAGATTTTTGTGGAAAAGATTCAACTTTTCACCAATATTATGTAGGCTGTGCATTTGTCATAAATACTTTTTATTATGTTGATATATGTTCCCTCTATATGCACTGTGGTAAGAGGTTATCTAATGAATGGATGTTGAATTTTATCAAATGCTTTTTCTGCATCTATTGAGATGATTATGTGATTTTTGTCTTTCATTAGTTTACGTGGTGTACCACATTTATTTGCATACGTTGAACCATCCTTGTGTCCCACGGATGAGTCCAAATTGATCATAGTGTATGCCCTTTTCTATATCTTGTATTCAATTTTCTAATATGTTGTTGAAAATTTTTGCACAGTACTGTCTTAAGTGTCATAATAGATATATGCTCAAATCTTTTGAAAATGGCACAGTAGAAGGACACTCATAGCTCACCCTCTCCTACAAATACACCAAAACTCAGATCCACTGACACACCCAGCCAACCAGAGCACCTGCTGAACTCTGACAGTATATTCTCCTATTCAAAAGACAAAGACACCACAAACTGTTTTATTTGTCCATAGGCTTCAGATAGATAAATGAATAAACTCCTTAAGGACCAAAATAGATAACTGATACTCCATAAGCCACAGTGCCAGAGAGATATGAGCAAGATGAAGAAGCAGAGGAATCACTCCCAATTAAAAGAACAAAAGAAATCTCCTGAAAGAACAAAAATATTGAAGGAACTAAAAGAGATAGTGTTTAGAGACATGAAATATGTCAAAAATGAAATTGAAGCTATAAAGAAGAGCCAAGTAGAACTGGTAAACTCATTTGCTGAGATGAGAGCTGATATAAAGGCTGTGCAAAGCAGGCTAGATAATGCAGAGGAATGAATAAGTCACCTAGAAGACAGGACAACAGAAAGCACCCAATCAAAACAGCTGAGAGAAATGCAAATAATAAACCAAAGAAAAAAATAAAAGGTACCTAAGGGATAATATAAAGCATGCCAATCTACACATAATAAGGGTTCCAGACGGGGAAGAAAGATTAAAGGGGATTGAAAAGGTATTGGAAAAATTATGACTGAAAACTTCCCAAACCTAAAGAAAGAATTAGATATCCAAGTACAGGAAGTTCAGAGGATCCCAAACAAGAAGACCCCAAACAGACCCACACCAAGACATATCATAATCAAGATGACCAGATTCAAGGATAAAGAAATGATCTTAAAGGCAGCAAGAGAAAACAAAGAATGAGTTACAAGGGAACCCCCATAAGGCTCTCAGCTGATTTCTCTACACAAACACTACAGGCCAGAAGGGAGTGGCAAGATAGATACAAAGTCCTGAATGAAAAAAAGATGCATCCTAGGATACTTTATCCATCAAGGTTATCCTTTAGAATAAGAGGAGAGATAAAGAATTTCACAGACAAGGAAAAACTAAAAGAGTTTAGCAACACTAAACCCATGCTAAAAGAAATATTGACAGGTCTACTCTAAATAGAAAAGCAGGATGCTACAAAAATGAGAAACTCATAACTGGAAAGGTGATAACTACCATGAATTACAAATAGAATAAACATGAAATTGTAAAAGAAGACATCTAAATCACGAAGAGTGGAAGAGGGAAGCAAGAAAATAGAGGTCTTCTTTTTCTTTTTTAAATTTTTGTTCTCAGTAGGATGAGTTTGAGCTTATATTACGATCTGTTTAATACAAACAGTTACAGTAATGGATTAATAGACTTAAAATAAAGGGTAACCACATGCCAAAAACTTACAAGGGAGTCACAAAAACTAAATAAAATCCAAGATAATACAAAGGAAAATTATAAAACCACAATAGGAATAAGAAAGAAACAAAGAGGAAATACCAAATCAACTGCAAAAATAAGTTCAAACTGGCAATAAAAACACATCTATCATTAATTACTGTAAATGTTAATGGACTAAATGCTCCAATCAAAAGACATAGAGTGGCAGACTGGATAATAAAGCAAGAACCTTCAATATGCTGCATACAACAGACCCACCTTAGGGAGAAGGACACATATAGATTAAGAGTGAAAAATGGAAAAGGATATTCCATGCAAATGGAAAAGCCAAAAAAGCAGGTGTTGCAGTACTGATTTCAGACAAAACTGACTTTAAAACAAAGGCCATAAAGAAAGATAAAGATGGACATTTTATAATGATTAAAGGAGTGATACAAGATGAGGATATTACACTCGTTAATATATATACACCCAATATAGGAGCATCTAAATACATAAAATAAATACTAACAGAGACAAAGGGGAATATTGATGAGAATACATCGTAGTTGGAGATTTTAACATCACATTAACATCATTAAACAGATCTTCCAGACAGAAAATAAATAAGGCAACAGAGAAAGTAAATAATACAATAGAAACATTAGATTTGGTGGATATTTTCAAAGCATTACACCCCCCCAAAATAGGATATACATTCTTTTCAAGTGCACATGGAACATTTTCTAAGATTGACCTTGTACTTCAGCACAAAAGAAACCTCAACAATTTTAAGAAGATATAAATTATCTCAAGCATCTTTACTGACCACAATGCCTTCAAATTAGAAATCAACAACAGAGAAACAAAGGAGAAAAAAAGGAAAGCATGGAGATTAAACAATATGCTATTAAAAAAGCAATGGGTCAATAAGGAAATCAAATGAAATTAAAAAATATCTTGAGACAAATGAAAATGAAAGTACAACCACATAAAATTAATGGGACACAGCAAAGGCAGTGCTAAGAGGGAATTTATAGTGATACAGGTCTTCCTCAAAAAAGAAGAACAATCTCAAATAAACAATTTCACCCACCAGCTGAAACAACTAGAAAAACAAGAATAAAAACCCCCAAAAGGCAGCAGAAGGAAGGAAATTATAAAGATTAGGGAGGAAATAAATAAAATAGAGATTAAAAAAAATAGAAAAGAATCAATCAAACCAAAAGCTGGTTTTTTGAAAAAGTAAATAAAATTGACAAACCTCTGGCCAAACTCACAAAGAAGAAAAAAGAGAGAGCACAAATTAGCAAAATAAGAAAGGAAAATGGAGAAATTACAACAAATAAAATAGAAATATAGACTATCATATGAGAATACTATGAAAAACTATATGGAAACAAACTGGATAACCTAGAGGAGATGGACAAGTTTCTGGAAACATACTGTCCACCAAAATTGAATCAGGAAGAAATTGACCACTTGAACAAACTGATCACTAGAAATGAAATTGAAATAGCAATAAAAAACCTCCCTACAAATAAAAGCCCAGGACCGGACAGCTTCACTGGGGAATTCTACCAAACATACAAAGAAGAACTCATACCAGTCCTTCTCAATCTCTTCCAGAAGATTGAAAAGGAGGGAATACTCCCAAACTCATTCTATGAAGCCACCATCACCCTGATACCAAAACCAGGCAAAGACTGCCAGAAAAGATAACTATAGGCCAATATCACAGATGAACATAGATCCCAAAATCCTTACCAAAATATTAGCAAATAGAATCCAACAACACATAAAAAAGATTATACATCATGATCAAGTTGGGTTCATACCAGGGACACAAGGGTGGTTCAACATACGCAAAACAATCAATGTAATACATCACATCAATAACAGAAAGGACAAAAACCACATGATCATCTCAATAGATGCAGAAAAAGCACCTGATACAATTCAACACAGATTTATGATAAAGACTATCACCAAAATGGGTATAGAGGGAACATATCTCAACATAATAAAAGCTATATACAACAAACCTACAGCCAGCATAGTACTCAACATTGAAAAACTCAAATCTTCCCACTAAAATCTGGGACCAGACAAGGATGCCCACTATCACCACTCCAATTCAACATAGTCTTGGAAGTCCTA
Organism: Camelus ferus; assembly: GCF_009834535.1. Lineage (NCBI taxonomy): Eukaryota > Metazoa > Chordata > Mammalia > Artiodactyla > Camelidae > Camelus > Camelus ferus. The sequence goes on from NC_045732.1 coordinate 40,177,923, forward strand.
GCCACAGCAATCAGACAAGAGAGAGAAATCAAAGGGATTCAAATTGGAAAAGAAGAGGTAAAAGTGTCACTATATGCCGACAACATGTTACTATATATAGAAAACCCTAAAAGGTCCACACAAAAGCTTCTAGAGCTGATTGAAGAATTCAGCAAGGTAGCAGGTTACAAGATTAACGTTCAACAACCAGTTGCATTTCTTTACACTAAGGATGAATCAACAGAAGAAGAAAGTAAAGAAACAATCCCCTTTAAAATAGCACCCAAAGTAATAAAATATATGGGAATAAATCTAACCAAGGAGGTGAAAGAATTATACACAGAAAACTATAAACCATTGATGAAGGAAATTAAAGAAGACTTTAAAAAATGGAAAGATATTCCATGCTCTTGGATTGGAAGAATGAATATTGCTAAAATGGTCACACTGCCCAAGGCAATCTACAGATTTAATGCAATCCTTATCAAATGACCTAGGACGTATTTCACAGAACTAGAACAAATCACAATAAAACTTATATGGAACCATCAAAGACATAGAATTGCCAAAGCATTACTGAAGAGAAAGAAAGAGGCTGCAGGAATAACTCTCCCAGACTTCACATAATACTATAGAGCTACAGTCATCAAGACAGCATGGTATTGATACAAAAACTGACATATAGTCCAATGGAACAGAATAGACAGCCCAGAAATGAACCCACAAACTTTTGGTCAACTAAACTTTGACAAAGGAGGCAAGAATATACAATGGAATAAAGACAGTCTCTTCAGCAAATGTTGTTGGGAAAACTGGACAGCAGCAGGTAAAGCTTGAAGCTAGAACACTCCCTTACACCATACACAAAAATAAACTCAAAATAGATCAAAGACTTAAACATAAGACAAGATACAATAAACTTCCTAGATGAAAATATAGGCAAAACATTATCTGACATAAATCTCAAAAATGTTCTCCTAGAACAGTCTACTCAAGCAATAGAAATAAAAGCAAAAATAAACAAATGGGACCTAGTGAAACTTACAAGCTTCTGCACAGCAAAGGAAACCAGAAGTAAAACAAAACGACAATCTACGGAATGGGAGAAAATCTTTGCAAATGAAACCAACAAAGGCTTGATCTCCAGAATATATAAGCAGCTCATACTACTTAATAAGAAACAACCAAACAACCCAATCGAAAAATGGGCAAAAGACATAAACAAGCCCACAGCCCAGCATCTGAGTCCTGGCCTCCCGCTTTCCTCGTGAAACAGACACCATGAGCTTCAGCACCCAGTCCAGCTTCTTCAACTACCGGTCCACCGGCTCCGTGTAGTCGTGCTACCTGCGCCACGACCAGTCAGCAGCGCGGCCAGTGTCTCTGCAGGCGACGGGGGCTCTAGATCTCGGATCTTCGTGTCCCTCTCCACCAGCGTATGGGGCGACTGGGGTTCCGTGAACCTGGGCATGCAGATGGTCGGGTGTGGGGTGGGCGTAGGGGGCATCCAGGGAGAGAAGGAGACCATTCAAGACCGAATGACTGCCTGACCTCCTATCTGGAGAAGGTGAGGAGACTGTAGGCTGACAATCGGAGACTGGAGATCAAAATTCGGAAACACCTGGAGAAGAAAGGACCCCAGGTCCGAGACTGGAGGCATTACTTGAAGACCATTGAGAATCTGAGGGCTCAGATCTTTGCAAATTCTGTGGACAATGCCCGCATCGTTCTGCAGATTGACAATGCCCGTCTCGCTGCTGATGACTTCAGAGTCAAGTATGAGACAGAGCTGACTATGCTCCAGTCTGTGGAGAGTGACATCCATGGGCTCCACAAAGTCATTGATGACACCAATGTCATTCACCTGCAGCTGGAGACAGAGATCAAGGCTCTCAAAGAGGAGCTGCTCTTTATGAAGAAGAATCATGAGGAGGAAGTAAAGGGTCTACAAAACCAGAATACCAATTCTGGGCTGACTGTGGAGTTGGATGCCCCCAAGTCTCAGGACCTGAGCAAGATCATGGCAGACATCTGGGCTCAGTATGACGAGCTAGCTCGGAAGAATCGAGAGGAGCTGGACAAGTACTGGTCCCATCAGATTGAGGAGAGCACCACAGTGGTCACCTCGCAGACTGCTGAGATAGGAACTGCTGAGACCCTCACAGAGCTGAGACGGAATGTGCAGTCCCTGGAGATTGACCTGGAATCCATGAGAAACCTGAAGGCCAGCTTGGAGACTAGCCTGAAGGAGGTGGAGGCCCGCTACGCCATGCAGATGGAGCAGCTCAAAGGGTTTCTACTATATCTGGAGTCGGAGCTGGCCCCGACCCGGGCAGAGAGGCAATGCCAGAACCAGGAGTACGAGGCCCTGCTGAACATCAAGGTCAAGCTGGAGGCTGAGATCAACACCTACCGCCGCCTGCTGGAAGATGGGGAGGACTTCAATCTTAGTGACGCCGTGGACAGCAGCAACTCCAGGCAAACCATCCAGAAGACCACCACCCTCAGGCTTGTGGATGGCAGTTCTGAAGTTCTGAAGCATTAAGAAGGCAGAATTGATGCCCTTTGGGGAGTGAGAGGCCAACAAAAGTTCAGATGTTCTTGCAAAAAAAAAAAAAAAAGATGTAAACAAGCAATTCTCCAAGGAAGACATACAAATGATCAATAGTCACATCAAAAAATGCTCAATATTGCTGATTATCAGAGAAATGCAAATCAAAACTACAATGAGGTATCACCTCACACCAGCCAGAATGGCCATCATTCAAAAATCCACAAATGACAAATGCTGGAGAGGCTTTGGAGAAAGGGGAACCCTCCTACACTGCTGGTGGGAATGCAGTTTGGTGCAGCCACTGTGGAAAACAGTATGGAGATTCCTCAAAAGACTAGGAATAGACTTACCATATGACCCAGGAATCCCACTCCTGGGCACATATCCAGAAGGAACTCTACTTCAGAATGACACCTGCACCCCAATGTTCATAGCAGCACTATTTACAATAGCCAAGACATGGAGACAGCCTAAATGTCCATCAACGGATGACTGGATAAAGAAGTGGTGGTATATTTATACAATGGAATACTACTCAGCCTTAAAAACCAACAACATAACACCATTTGCAACATGGATGTTCCTGGAGAATGTCATTCTAAGCGAAGTAAGCCAGAAAGAGAAAGAAAAATACCATATGCGATCGCTCATATGTGGAATATAAAAAAAAAAAGAAACACAAATAAGCATAAATACAAAAGAGAAATAGACTCATAGACATAGACTACAAACTTGTGGTTGCCAAGGCAGCAGAAGGTGGGAAGGGATAGACTGGGATTTCAAAATTGTAGAATAGATAAACAAGATTATACTGTATAGCACAGGGAAATACATACAAGATCTTATGGTAGCCCACATAGAAAAAAATGTGACAATGAATACATATATGTTCATGTATAACTGAAAAATTGTGCCCTACACTGGAATTTGATACAACATTGTAAAATGACTATAAATCAATAAAAAATGTTTAAAAAAAATAATTCTGCTGTGTTCCCACTCAGTATGTTGTTTGGCCTGAGGCTTCCCTACAAGCTGTTGGGTGGGGCTAGGTTTGGTGCTAATGATCCAATCAAGATGTCAGCCTCCAGGAAAGCTCATGTAGATGAACACTCCCAGAATGTCTCCCACAAGATTTTATGTCTCCTGGGTGAGCCACAGCTGTCCCCTACCTTCCCAGGAGACCCTCCAAAACCAGAAGGCTGGCCTGGCCCAGGTTCCTATGAAATCATTGCCTCTGCCCTTGGACCTGGTGCATGCTAGGTTCCATGTATGCTTCCCAGGTAAATGATGTCTCCATTTCCCCAAGTTCTGTGGAGCTCCTGGAGCCAAGCCCCTCTGGCCTTCATAACCAGATATCCTGGCGTCTCCTTCACCTCCTAATGCCAGAACCTTGGTCTTGGTAGCCTGACTTGGGGCTTATAAATCTCACTACTGAGGGAAGGCCTCTATGACTTAACTATTCCTCAGCTTGTGGGTCACTCAACTGGGGGCTGTGGGGCCCAATTATATCATGAGTATGCCCCTCCTACTGTCCTGCTGTGGTTCCCTCTTTATGTTTCCAGTTGCAGTAGATCTTTTTGCTAGGTTCCAGGTTTTGTTTTTTTTTTTTTTTGATGGTTGTTTAGCATTCACTTGTGGTTTCATTGTAGTCATGAAGAAAGATGAGCCACTTGTTCTATCACTCTGCCATCTTGACCAGAAATTTTGTTTAAAGTCTATTTTTGTCTGGTGTAATTATTGCTACCCCAACTTTTTTTTTTATTTCCATTTGCATGGTATAACTTTTTCCATCCCTTAACTTTCAGTCTGTGAGCATCTTTAGAATTAAAGGGAGTCTCTTTCAAGCAGCATATAGAAGGATTTTTTTTTAATATTCATTCACCCACCTATGTCTTTTAATAGGAGAGTTTAGTCCATTTACATTTAAAGTAATTATTGATAGATATATACTTATTGTCATTTTGTTGTTTCCTGGCTACTTTTGTAATTTCTCTCTGATTTTCATCTCTTTCTCCCTTTCCTTGTGTTTTAATTTTTTCTTTGGTCTTATGTTTAGATTTCTTTCTTTCTTTCTTTTTTTTTTTTTTTGTATGTACTATGTTTTTAGTTTGTGGTTACTATGAGGTTTACATATACCATCCTATGTATATAACAGTCTCTTTTAAACTTTTAGTACTTTAATTTTGAAAACATCCTAAAGCTTTATATTTTTATTCCCCCCCACACATTTTATATTTTTGATGATACATTTTGTATTTTTGTAACTCTTGACTAATTTTGTAACTAATTATTATAGTTTTAATCATTTACTAATTTTGTCTCTTACATTTTGCACTTGCTTTATAAGTGATTGATCCACTACCTTTATTGTTTATTTATCTTTTCTAATGAAATATTTACTTTTGAATGTTTTCTCATTATTGATTAGTGTTTTTATTTTGAGCTTAGAGAAGTCTGTAACACTTTTTGTAAGGCCAGTTTGGTGGTAATAAACTCCTTTAGCTTTTGCTTATCTATAAAACTCAATTTTTTCAGTTCTGAATAAAAACTTTGCCAGCCAGAGAATTCTCTGTTGGATGATTTTTTTTTTTCTTCCATCACTTTCAATATGTCAATTATGTCCTGTAAAGTTTCTGGTGAAAAAACTTCTGGTAGCCTGATAAGTTTTTTCTTGTATATAATAAGTTATTTTTCTCTTGCTGCTTTTAAGACTTTTTCTTCATTCTTAACTTTTGCCGTTTTAATTGTAATGTATCTTGGCATGTTTCTCTTTGGGTTCATCTTATTGTAATTTTCTGGGCTTCCTGAACCTTGGTGTCTCTTTCCCCTGATTAGGAAAGTTTTCAGTCATTATTTCTTCAATAATTTTTCTACCCCTTTCTCTTTCCATGCTCCTCTTGGGATCCTATAATATGAATGTTATTCCAATTCATGTTGTCCCAGAAGTCCTTTAAGGTATCCTCACTTCTTTTAGTTCTTTTTGAAAAAAATTTGCTGCTCTCTGGGTGTTTTCCATTCCTTTGTCTTTCAGCTTACTGATTAATGCTTCTATTTCTACTATTCTGCTGTTGAACCCCCCTACTGTATTTTTAAGTTTACTTATAACTTCTTTGGTGTTTTCTTATATTTTCTATATCTGTTAAAGTTTTTACTGTGTTCATCTATTCTTCTCCCAAGACTGGTGACTATCTTTATGATCATTACTTTCAACTCTTTATCAGGTAGGTTGCTCATCCCAATTTTATTAAAATCTTTTTCTTAGAATTTGCTTTGATCTTTGGTTTGGAATATATTCCTCCACCTCCTCATTTTGCCTGTCTCTCTGTGTTTGTATGTATCAAACAAAACAACTATCTCCTTCAGTCTTGCAGTGTTCTTGTGTAGGAACTGTTCTGTGTGGTCTAGAAGCATGATTCCCCCCGACCCCGGTCACCAGAGCCAGATATTCTATGAGCATCCCTCATGTGAGCTGCATGTGCTCACTCACTGTGATAGGGTTGTGGCTGCTGCACAGGGAGAATGGGGCTAAGAGCACTCACCTAGCCCATTTGCCACTTGGCCACTGTGCAGAGAGGGTAGGAATCAAGCCACTTGTCAGTCCTGATTATGGCTCTGTCTCTGAATGAGATAGGTAGAACTCAAGGTGCTCACATGTACAGTTGCAGGCTGGCTGCTGTGCAGGGAGTGTAAGGCTCAGTATGCTTACCCAACCCAGCTCTGTGCAGGGTGCTGACTGATTTATTCTTGATGAATTCCTGTTGTTAAGGGTGTTTTGAGGCCTGTCTATGTACCAAGGGTAAAAAATCTTATTTAGCACTGAGTTTTCAGCTGATTGGATGTCAGACCCCCAGATAGTGTTTTTTAGAGTTTGCAGATATATACTGTTCTGTGGGGCTATAACTGTAATCCTTGTTGGCCTCCAGATAAGGAGATCAGGAGGTATCTTCTGCATGACAATTGCAAAAACTGGGGCCCCTGATGAATGTATAAGCTCTTTTCTGGGGAGTTTCATAGAACCATAGTGAGGCCAAGGAGCTGCACAAGGATAACTATGTCTTTCTACTTACTTTCCCTGTGACTACTTCTGTTGATGAAAATAATCAATAAATAATCTATAATAGGAATAGAAAATAGTTTTATTTGAGCCAACCTGAAGATTATAGACCAGAAGACAGTCTCTCAGGTAACTCTGAGGAATTGCTCCAAAGAAACATATTTTTCAATACAATTTTATATCTTGTCAGAACAAAGAACATTAAGCAAGTCAGGGATACAGTCCTTCAAGTCTTCAAAAAACAGATCAACACATATACAGCAAGTCAGTATGGCCTTGGCACCTTGGAAGGGAGTCTCATTATTGAAGGAGTACCAGCACTGGCATCCCAGAAAGGGAGTCATTTAATCTTTATTTTAACACGGACATTCTTTACTTCTGGTTGATGCACCCTTTTCTTTAATGATTATTGTGTGTTTGATGGGCCACAAACAGGCTGTTTTCATTAGCATAAAATTCAAGTTAACGCATATATAAGGCAGAATGACTTCTCAAAATCTCAATATGTGAAAATTTATTTTGCCACCTCCTTAGACCTTAGATGTGTGGGAAATCTGAAGCCTCTCCCTCATGTTGAATCTACAGACTATGTAAATATGCCTTTTTCACAGGAAGACGGGGTTGTGTTTCAGTCTGCAGTCTGTTCAGTGCCTCTGGGGTGTGCCCTGTGAAGAACTGTCTTTCTGATTGTTACAGTCCCATGGAGCTCAGGAATGCCAGCCTCCCTTGGCCAACAGGGCCAGATGATCAAGTGGTGTCACCTGTGTGGCTTTAGCATGGTAGCTGGAGAGTGTAGAGGTGGGTCTCTTGCCTCAGGGGGAGAGTGGGAAAATGTCTTAATTGAATGTGCCCACAGGCTTCAGCAATTCAGTGTGACAGTGCATTGTCTGTGCTCCCACTTCAGCTTTAGGCTGGGAGCTGGAGCTGCAATTCCTCACTCTTGCCAGCTCCAGACAGAGTAGTTACAGTTGCTTGAATTTGGAGACTCCAGCTAGGGAACAGGAGAATGCCATGATGTTTGAGCCCACCTGCCCCAGACAGGGAGTAGGGGAGAGCTGAAAGTTGAAGACTGCTGCAGCCACTGGAGCTCTCTGGCTCCAGTAGTGCCAAGGGGTGGTGACATGATTGCTCCCCCAGTCCAATGTCACCTGCCTGGTGGGTTAGGTGGGGAGTGCAACAATAGTGTCTTCCAGTGCATCCTTCTCTAGAGAGTGATTCCATCATCCCCTTCCCTTCCAGCCAAAGCTTTTAGATTTGCAAATGACCCTCCTTCACACACAGTCTAGGTGCTTTTCAAACTTGTTATTTTGCTGAGCCCCAGAGAAAATAAGACCACATGTGAACCACTCAAAAGGGGAGTCTTAGTTTTCTATAGCACTTTGGGACCCTTGGGCTTCAACATTTTTAGTTTTCTAAGTCAGCCATTTTGGGGGGTTGTCTCTCCAATGTAAATTCTAGGAGCTGGGGTACTTTGTGGGGCCTCAACCTCTTGCTCCTCTGGGAGAATTGCCCATCTGGAGAGATCTACCTCTATTGTGTGTTGCCATGCTGGGATTGGGGATTATGGTTAGAGAATTTCTTTGCCTCATTGACCCCTCAATATAGTCTCCTTTGTCTTTTCTTTTGGACAGGAGTTCAACTACTTCTCAGGATCTTTTGAGAGGGAATTGATCCATATGCAGGTGTACATTTGTTGTCTCCATGGGAGGAGGTAAGTTTGAGTTCTTCCTATGCCTATTTCCTTTCTAATATTGGTAATTTGTGTCTTTTTTTCCTTTTTAATTTGTCATTCTTTCTAGAAGTTTCTCAACTTTATAGATCTATTTGAAGAATAAGGTTCTCATTAATTTTCTTTTTTCTGTTTTTCATTTCATTGATACTTCCTCTTATTATTATTTCCATTCTTTTGCTAATTTCAGTTTATTTTGCTCTGGTTTTCTAGTTTTAGCAAGCCTCTTCTTACATTTTGCTTGTGTGGAGAAATGGAGTGTGGCTTGTTACTATCAGGGGTGTGGGTGGAGGTCAGATTTCCCTACTAGGCTTCTACTAGCACCACCCTGGTGGAATGAAAATGGTTGCTTCATTTCTGTTCTCCAGGTGACCTCTGATGACATCATGTTAAAGGGGACTTGTTACCACTAGAATTTGGTGAAAGTCCCAGGTTCCTCACTGGGAGGGGCACTTTTACTACAAGTGAAAATGAAGCCCAAACTCTAGGTATCCTACTCTACCTTTGCTGATGGACATGCAGATGGGGTCACATAATTTTCTGCGGTGTTTAGCTGTAGTGGACCACATGGTCTAAAAGTTTTCTGCTTGCTAGGCTACCCTCTTCTTGGTCCTTTGGCAGAGAGAAGACTTTTGTTGAGGTATTTGTTTTTTCTTTGTGTTCATTGGTGTTTCTAGGTTGCAACTTCTCTAGCATCAAAACTGAGAAATATGAGGCCAAAAGAATCTTGGTGAAATTAATCACCAAGTCTTTCCTCAGGTCCCAAGGTCTCCAACTGTTCTGCTTTATTCTCTCTACCCTTCAGAGTGTTTCTGTGTTTCTTTTATACATCATGTCCAGATATTTAGATGTACTTAGGTAAAATAGAAAAAAAGTACATAATCTACTTTGCTATACTGGAAGTAGAAGTCCTTCCCTACTGCATTTAACTTTTCATATGTCTTCTATCTTAGATTAAACAGTGTAAGTTGAGGCAATGAAAACAGGAAAGAGTTGAGGGTCAATTGTAACTGGGAGAGTGGAGAATGGTGTGTAGGGTATTGCTGGTAAGGCAGTCAGACATGGCTTTAAAGAGAAGAGCTAGGTCTTGAGAGAAAAATATCATACAACTCAATGGCAAAAAAATTCCAATTTTAAAGTGGTCAGACATTTTTCCAAGGAAAACATACAAATGGACAACAGGTACATGAAAAGGTATTCAAAATCATTAATCATTATGGAAATGTAAATCAAAAACATGAGATATTACCTCACACCTGTCAGAATGACTATTCCTAAAAAGACAAGAAATAACAAATGCTGATGAGGATGTGGAGAAAAGGGAATCCTTGTGAACTGTGGAAAGAATGTAAGCTGATATAGCTACTATAGAAGATATTATAAAGTTTCCTCAAAAAACTGAAAATAGACTTGTATGATCCAGCAATTTCACTTCTGGATATTTATCTGAAGAAAATGAATCACAGCCTTGAAAATGTATCTGCACCCCCATTGTTCACTGTAACATTATTTATGATAGCCACGACATGAAAACAACCTAAGTGTTCGTCAATGGATGAATGGAAAAAAGAAACTAGTATGTATGTATGTACGTGCCATTTGTGATAACATGGATGGAACTTGAGTGCATTATGCTAAGTGAAATAAGTCAGACAGAGAAAGACACAAATCATATAATATCACTTATATGTAGACTCTTTTAAAAATGAGCTCATGAGTAGAAAGAACATATCAGTGACTGCCAGAGACAGGGTTAAAGTGAAATGGGTGAAGGTGGTCAAAAGATACAAATTTCCATTTGTTAAGACAAATAAATCCCAGGGATATAAGGTACATCATGGTGACTAAAGTTAACAATACTGTATTGTATATTTTAAAATTGCTAAAGTTTTAAAAATCAAATACACATAAGACAAAGTAATACTTGCACATTTTTGGAGTCAAATAGTATAGCAAGACTTATGATGAAAAATAATAGCCTCCATGCTCATTTCTTCTCACAATTGGAAAATATTTTTGATGATTTTGGATGACATTATAAGACTAAGTAAATATTGTCCACAGAAATTACATTTCTGTATCTATGGTACCAATATCACAACTTAAAATAGAATTTTGTCATTTTCAAAGTTAGATGAATTCTCTTTTATCATATTCCCTCAATAGCTTAAAATCATTCCACATTTTAGTTTTCTTAATATTTATAACATAATACACTGGGGGATGAGTGCCAACATGGCAGAGTAGAGGGACTCACAGCTCACCCTCACTCACAAATACACCAAGGACTGCATCTACAGACCCACTGAATTGCACAGAACCTCAACTGAACTTTGGAAGATTGTTTCTGTCCTCAAAATACAGGAATATTCCTCACAAAAATGGATAGGAGAAAAAATGGGAAAAAAACAAAAAGAAAAAATATTGGTGTGGAACCAGTCTTGTGAGGAGGGAGCAGCAAAGGAAGAAAGTGTCTTCACAGGGGGCAACAGTTTTTCCAGCCAGGGAGCAGCAGGCAAAGAAGCAGATCTTCCAAGGCTTGGAGGAGAAAGTGGCAGCCACTTGGCAAACAGAAATAAGAAAAACTGACACGTAGGATCCCTGTGAGCCCCAGCCCTAGACACAAGCTGGGAGGGACTGGCTGCTGAGAATGGGTGATGAGCCTGGGGAGATGGTTTGGGCCCACTGCATAGAAGCAACCATAGGAGATGGGAGAGTAGTGTGAGCTCTGGCTTGGGGTGTGTGTGGAACAGAACAGACTGGTACACCCATAAAAAAGCACCACTGCTTGTGTACATGGGGAGGAGCATAACACAGCCACACTATAGCTGCCATCTCCATGTGGTTCCATTATTGTGTTCTCATGAGAAGAGAAGTGGGGCTGGGTCATAGCCATCACTACTGCATGGAGGCAGGGCTAAAAGCTGAATCCAACCCAGGGACGCTGCAACTACACAAGCAGGAATCAGATTTACATACTGCCCGAGGCAGAGAGGGTGGATTTGCAGTGCTGGTACCTCTGTATACCTGCACGTCTAGGATGAACAGGCAGTGAGTGGAGTTCTAGCACACAGCAGGAATGAGTACAGGTATTTACAACAGGTGGGCATACTGTACTGTACATAGAGGTGGGGCTGGGGTCTGTGATGGCACTATGGTACACCACAGATGCAGATGTGTGACTACACACTCACTATAGTGGGTCCTAGCACCTGACACTGGTGGATCTGCACAGGTGGTTCCAGGGTGCCAGAAACTGGGGGACAACAGAGTGGGTGGCTGACATTACTACAGCTAAGGCAAGAACAAAGTCAGCATCAACAAAAATAACTTTATAAGTCTGCATAGCAAGTGACAGACAACACTACAAAGGGCACTTCCCAGGGGACAACTGCTGCAGAGGTATACTTAGTGATTCTTCTTCCATGATGAAGTTCTCCAACTCTACCTACCACACACCACAGCTCACAAATGGGTCTAGAAGCCTCTATTCGAGCAACAGGGGAGCAGATCCAGCCTCTGTCAAGGGTGTAAAAACCACAGAATAGAAAAATGAGGCCCCATGCAACAACAACAATCAGGGCAAGCTCTGATTATCACAACACCAACCACACCCCCACTAAAAAGGATAACAGTCAACACACATAGAAGAAAGACAAGACAACTTTCCATACTAAGAAAAGCTATCTCACAAAACTATTAGATGTACACAGTCTACACAGGAATGCTCCTACTTTATTTTTAAAAAAAAATTCAATACCACAGTAGATGAGTGATACTCCTAAATCCATAGATCCAGACAAATATAAGTAAAATGAAGAAGCAGAACCACCCCAATTAAAAGAACAAGAAAAGTACCTTGAAAGAATGAACAATGAGATCCTGATAGCCTACTACATTATGGCTTCAAAAATGGGGTGATAAAAGCACTGAAGGAAATAGGAGAGATTATGAATAAACATGAAGAATATTACAAAAAAGAAATAGAAAATATAAAGAGGAACCAATTAAAAACATAAAACTCTATAGCTGAGATAAAAGCTAAGCTAAAGGCAGTCAAAAACAGACTAGATAATGCAGAGAAATGAATAAGGGACTTAGAAGACAAGATAACAGAAGCCAGCCAATCAGAATAGCAGACAGAAAAGCAAGTAAAAATCAATGAAAGCAATATAAGGGATCTATAGGATAATATAAAGTATGATAACTTATGCATAAAAGAGGTCCTAGAGGGAAAGAAAGAGAAAAGGGGATTGAAAAGGTATTTGAAGAAATCATGCCTGAAAGCTTCTCAAACCTAAAGAAGGAAATAGATATCCAAGTACAGGAAGAACAGAGGATCCCAAACAAGAAGAACACAAACAGACCTACACTGAGGCATATTGCAATTAAAATGGCCAAAGATAAAGAAATGATTCAAATATAGCAAGAGAAAAACAAAGAGTTAGTTAAAAGGGAACTCCCATAAGGCTTTCAGCTCATTTCTCTACACAAACAATGCTGCCAGAAGGAAGTGGCAAGATATATTCAAAGTCCCGAATGAGCAAAAACTGCAACTTAGGATACTCTATACAGCAAGACTATCTTTTAGAGTAGGAGAAAGAAAGAATTTCACACACAAGCAAAAACTAAGAGGATTCAACAATACTAAACCAATACTAAAAGAAATGTTGAGAGGTGTACTCTAAATAGAAAAGAAGCAGGAAGCTATAGAAATAAGAAAACCATAATTGGAAATGTGATAACTACAATGAGCTGCAAGAGAACATGAAGACGTAAAAAAAAGGGGGGGGGTGGATATCAGAATCATTAAAGTTAGGAGAGGGGAGCTAGAAAATGTAGATTTGTGCGCTCTTTTTTATTTTTCTTCATTCTTTTTAGGATGTGTTTGATACTACATGACTGCAGTCTAAAGCAAACAAATATGCTAATGGGCTGACATACCTGAAAAACAGCTTAACCACAAATCAAAAGTATATAATAGTGCCACAAAAACAAAAACAAAAAAAATCAAGCTAATACAAAGGAAAATTATCAAACCACAAAAAGAAAACCAAAAGGAACACAAAAGAAATATCAAGTCAACTGGAAAACAAAGCTCAAAATGGCAATAAACCCACATCTTTCAATAATTACTCTAAATATCAGTAGACTAAACATTCCAGTCAAAAGACATAGAGTGGCAGATTAAATAATAAAACAAGAGCCTACAGCATGCTACCTACAAGGGACCCACTTTAAGGTGAAGGACTCACATAGATTGAAAGTGAGAGGATGGAAAAAGATATTTCATGTAAATTGAAATGAAAAGGAGGTGGGAGTAGGAATACTGATTTGAGACCAAACATACTTTAAAACACAGGTCATAAAGACAGATAAAGAAGGAAACTATACAATGATTAAATGAGCAATACAAGGTGAAGATATTACACTTCTTAACATATATGCACCCAATATAGCAGCACCTTAATATATAAAACAAATACTAACAGACATAAAGGGAGAACCTGATGGAAATACGATAATCATAGGAGACTTTAACACCTCAATAACATCATTAGACAACTCTTCTAGACAGAATATCAATAAGGCAATGAAGGTACTGAATGACACAACAGAATAGTTGTACTTGGTCGATATTTTTAGGTCATTACATCGTCCAAAAACAGAATATAAATTTTTTTCAAGTGCTTATGGAACATTCCCTAGGATAGACCACATACTCAGGCACAAAACAAGCCTCAGCAAATTAAGAGGACAGGAATTATTTCAAGCATCTTCTCTTCCACAATGCCATGAAACTAGAAATCAATCACAGAAAACAAATGACAAAAAAAAAAATGACATCACAGAGAATAAAAAACATGCTACTAAAAAACCAATGGGACAACAATAAAATCAAAGAAGAAATTAAAAATACTTTGAGAAAAAATGACTATGAAATTACAACCACACAAAACCTATGGGATGCAGCAAAACCAGTCATTAGAGGGAAGTTCACGGTGATACAGGTCTTCAAAAAACAAAAACAATCTCAAATAAACAACCTAACATGCCACCTAAAAGAAACAGAAAAAGAAGAGCAAGAAAATGAAAGTAAGCAGAAGGAAGGAAATAATAAAAATCAGGGAGGAAATAAATAAGAGATTAAAAATAATAGAAAAAAATTAATCAATAGAAAAACAGAATTTTGAAGGAGTAAACAAAATAGACAAACCTCTGTCCAGACTCAACAAGAAGAAAAGAGAGAGGACACTAAAAACAAAATAAGAAATGAATATGGAGAAATTACAACCAACATCACAGAAATACAAAAAGAGAGAGACAGAATACAATGAACAACTATGGAAACAGATTGGGTGACCTAGAAGAAATGGACAAGTTTCTGGAAACATGTAGCCCACCAAAAATGAATCAAGAAGAAATAAACCACTTCAGCAGACCAATCACTAGAAGTGAAATAGAATCAGTAATTAAAAAAAACTTCCTGCACAAAAAAAGTGAATTACAGACCAATATCACTGAACATAGATGCAAAAATCCTTACCAAATAATAGCAAATAGAATCTAACAGCACATAAAAAAGATTATACATCATGAGCAACTGGGGTTCATCCCAGGGACACAAGGGTGGTTCAACATATGCAAATCAATCAATGTAATACATCACATCAACAAGAGAAAGGACAAAAACCACATGATCATCTCAATAGATGCAGAAAAAGCATTTGATAAAGTTCAACACCCATTTATAATAAAAACTCTCACCAAAGTGGTTATAGAGGGAACATAACTCAACATAAGAAAATCTATATATGACACACCTACAGTGAGCATAGTACTCACTGTTGAAAAACTCAAAAGCTTCCCACTAAAATCTGGGGCAAGACAAGGCTGTCCACTCTCATCACTCCTATTCAACATAGTCTTGGAAGTCCTAGCCACAGCAATTAGGCAACAGAGAAAAATAAAAAGGACCCAAATTGGAAAAGAAGAGGTAAAATTGTCACTATATGCAGATGGCATGATACTATATAAAGAAAACCCTAAAAGGTCCACACTAAAACAAGTAGAACTAATCAAAGAATTCAGAAAGGTAGCAGGTTACAAGACTAATGTACAAAAATCAGTTGCATTTCTTTACACTATTTATGAATCAACAAGAAAAAAGTACAGAAACAATCCCCTTTAAAATAACACCCAAAGTAATAAAATACCTAGGAATAAATCTAACCAAGGAGGTGAAAGAATTATACACAGAAAATTATAATTATAATATAATTATAATTATAAAATTATAACCATTGATGAAAGAAATTAAAGAAGACTTTAAAAAATGGAAAGATATCCCATGCTCCTGGACGGGAATAATCAATATTGTTAAAATTGTCACACTGCCCAAGGCAATTTACAGATTTAATGCAATCTCTATCAAATTACCAAGGACATATTTCACAGAACTAGAACAAATCATAATAAAATTTATATGGAACCATCAAAGGCCTAGAATTGCCAAAGCATTACTGAAGAAAAAGAAAGGGGCTGGAGGAATAAGTCTCCCAGACTTCAGACATTATTACAGAGCTACAATCATCAAAACAGCATGGTATTGGTACAAAAACAGACATACAGACTAATGGAAAAGAATAGAGAGCCTAGAAATGAACCCACAAACTTTTGGTCAACTAATCTTCGACAAAGGAGGGAAGAATATACAATGGAATAAAGACAGTCCCTTCAGCAAATGGTGTTGGGAAAACTGGACAGCAGCATGAAAAGCAATGAAGCTAGAACACTGCCTTACACCATACACAAAAATAAACTCAAAATGGATCAAATACTTAAACATAATATAAGATACAATAAACCTCCTAGAATAAAACATAGGCAAAACATTATCTCACATACATCTCACCAATGTTCTCCTAAGGAAGTCTACCCAGACAATAGAAATAAAAGCAAAAATAAACAAATGGGACCTAATTAAACTTACAAGCTTTTGCAAAACAAAGGGAACCATAAGCAAAACAAAATGACAACCTACGGAATGGGAGAAAAGTTTTGCAAAAGATGAAACTGACAAAGGCTTGATCTCCCAAATACATAAGTAGCTCATATGACTTAATAAGGAAAAAACAAACAACCCAATCCAAAAATGGGCAGAAGACTTAAACAAGCAATTCTTCAATGAAGACATACTAATGATCAACAGGCACATGAAAAAGTGCTCAATATCACTAATAATTTGAGAAATGCAAATCAAAACTACAATGAGGTATCACTTCACACCAGTCAGAATGGCCATCATTCAAAAGTCCACATATGACAATTGCTGGAGAGGCTGTGGAGGAAAGGGGACCCTCCTACACTGCTGGTGGAAATGCAGTTTAGTGCTGCCACTGAGAAAACAGTATGGAGATTCCTCAAAAGACTAGGAATAGATTTACCATATGACCCAGTAATCCTGGTCCTGGGCATATATCCAGAAGGAACCCTACTTCAGTATGACACCTGCACCCCAATGTTCATAGCAGCACTATTTACAATAACCAATACATGGAAACAGACTAAATGTCCATCGACAGTTGACTGGATAAAGAAGTGGTGGTATATTCACACAATGGAATACTATTCAGCCATAAAAATGACAATATACTGACACTTGCAGCAACACGGATGTCCCTAGAGAATGTCCTTCTAAGTGAAGTAAACCAGAAAGAGAAAGAAAAATACCACATGGGATTTCTCATACGTGGAATCTAAAACAAACAAACAAATAAACAAACAAACAAAAAACAAAGAGAAAAGAAAAAGACAAATGAACATAAATACCAAACAGAAACAGACTCATAGACATAGAATACAAACTTGTGGTTCCCAAGGAGTGGGGGGGTGGGAAGGAACAGACTGGGAGATTGAAATTTGTAGATACTGACAGATATATAAAGAATACATAAAGAAGATTATACTGTATAGCACAGGGAAATATATACAAGATCATGTGGTAGCTCACAGTGAAAAACAATGTGACAATGAATATATGTATGTTTATGTGTAACTGAAAAATGTACCCTACATTGGAAATTGACACAAAATTGTAAACTGACTATAACTGAATAAATTAAATTTAAAATATTTTTCTGACTCTAAATATAAGAAAAAAAATTCCTTCAAACAATAGTTCAGGATCAGCTGGCTTCACTGGGGGATTCTATCAAACATACAAAGAAGAGCTCATACCAATTCTTCTCAAACTCTTCCAAAAGACTGAACAGGAGGGAATACTCCCAGACTCATTCTATGAAGCCACCATACCGTGATACCAAAACCAGACAAAGATATTACTAAAAAAAAGAAAGCTATAGGCCAAATCATTGATGAACATAGATGCAAAAATCCTCAACAACATATTAGGAAACAGAATCCAACAACACATAAAATAGATCATACACCATTGTCAAGTTGGGTTCACCCCAAGGACACAAGGATCATTCAACATAAGCAAATCAGTCAACATGATACACCACACCAACAAGAGAAAGGACAAAAATCACATGATCATCTCAATAGATGCAGAAAAATCATTTGATAAATTTCAACATTTACAAGAAAAACTCTAACCAATGCGTGCATAGAGATAACACATCTCAACATAATAAAAGCTATTTATGACATTTACAGCCAGCATAATACTCAATGATGAAGATTTGAAAGCCTTCCCTCTAAAATCCAGAACAAGTCAAGGATGCTCACCTTCACCACTTCTATTCATTATTGTATTGGAGGTCCTAGCCATAGCAATTAGATAAGAAAAAGGAATAAAAGGAATCCAAATTGGAAGAGAAGAGGTAAAATTGTCACTATATGCAGATGACATGAATGTATATATAGAAAATTCTTATGGCTCCACATAAAAACTACTAAAGCTGATAGAAGAATTGGCAAGGTAGTAGGATAAAAGATTAACTTACAGAAATCAGTTGCATTTCTTTATAGTAACAATGAAATATCAGAAAAGGAAAATAAAGAAACAACCCTTTTTAAAATTGCATCCAAAACAATAAAATTCTTAGGAATAAATCTGACCAAACAAGTCAAAGACTAATACATGTGGAACTACAAAGCATTGACTGGAAATTCAAGATGACTTAAAGAAATGGAAAAATACCCATGTTCATGGATTGGAATAATTAACATTGTTCACATGATCATACTACCCAAAGCAATCTACAGATTTAATGTGATGACTAACAAATTACCCAGCACATTTTTCACATAACTAGAACAAATAATCCTAAAATTTATATGGAATCACAAAAGACCTAGAATTCCCAAAGCATTACTGAAGAAAATGAATGAAGCTGGAGGAATAACCCTCCCAGACTTCAGACAATACTACCAAGATACAGTAATGAAAATAGCGTGGTATTGGCACAAAACCAGACATACGGATCAATGGAACAGAATAGAGAAACCAGAAATAAACCCACAGACTTTTGGTCAATTAATGTTTTGCAAAGGAGGCAAGAATATACAGTGGAGTAAAGATAGTCTCTCCAGCAAATGGTGATGAGAAAACTGGACAGTTGCATGTAAGTCAATGAAGTTAGAATACTCCCTCACACCATACACAAATATGTACTCAAAATGGCTTAAAGACTTAAACATAAGACAAGACACTATAAGCCTCTTAGAAGAAACATATGCAAAGCATTCTCTGAAATAAATCTTAGCAGTATTCTGCTAAAGCAGTCTACCCAGACAATAGAAATAAAAGCAAAAGTAAACAAATGGGGGCCTAATTAAACTTATAAGCTTTTGCATAGCAAAGGAAACCATAAGCAAAACAAAATGACAACATACGGAATGGGAGAAAAGTTTTGCAAAAGATGAAACCGACAAAGGCTTGATCTCCAGAATATATAAGCAGCTCATACAACTTAATAAGGAAAAAACAAACAAGCCAATCCAAAAATGAGCAGAAGACCATACAAGCAATTTTCCAATGAAGACATATGGATGACCAATAGGCTCATGAAAAATTGCTCAGTGTCACCAATAATCAGAGAAATGCTAAAGAAAACTACAATGAGGTATTACCTCACACCAGTTAGAATGGCCATCATTCAAAAGTCCATGAACGATAAATGCTGGAGAGGTTGTGGACAAAAGGGAACCCTCCTACACTGTTGATAGGGATGTAGTTTGGTGCAGGCATTATTGAAAACAGTATAGAGATTCTTCAAAAAACTAAAAATAGACTTACCTTGTGATCCAGGAATCCCACTCCTGGGAATATATTCAGAAGGAACTTTAATTCAAAAAGCTACATGCACCCCAATGTTCATGTAAGCAATATTCACAATAGCCAAGACATGGAAGCAACCTAAACGTCCATCGACAGATGACTGGATAAAGAAGATGTGGTATATTTATACAATGGAATACTATTCAGCCATAAAAATCGACAACATAACGTCATTTGCAGCAACATGGATGGACCTGAATTTTGTCATTCTAAGTGAAGAAAGCCGGATAGTAAAAGGAAAATTCCATATGATATCATTTGTTTGTGGAATCTAAAAAAAGACAAATAAACTTATTTACAAAACAGAAACAGACTCACAGACATAGAAAACAAACTATGGTTATCAGGGAGGAAGGTGGAGGGAAGGGATAAATCGGGAGTTCGAGATTTGCAGATACTAACTACTACACATAAAATAGATAAAAAAAAACTAATGTCTTCTGTACAGCACAGGGAACTATATTTAATATCTTGTAGTATCCTATAATGAAAAAGAATATGAAAACAAATATATGTGTATGTATATGTGCATGTATGTGTGTGTGTTTGTGTGTATATATATATACATATATATGTATATATTTATAAATGACTGAACTATTTGCTGTGCAACAGAATTTGGCACAATATTGTAAATTGACTACACTTCAATTAAAAAAGGAAAAAAAATACTCTGGTGTATTTTCTTAAAGAATCTTTCCTGTAATTTCTAATTGCCCCCTGCTTTTATTGTTGAGAGAAGAAATATATACATTCTCCACCATGCACTAAAATTTTTCAGTTCGTTACTCATCCTATGCATTGAAGGAAATACTTTCTATTCTTCTTAAAGACATTTTTCTTGGTGCCCATCACCTTCCTGTCCTAATTTGTAGTGATTGCTTTCTAGGTGTGTTGAACAGCTGTATATTTCTTTTCTTTACACTCAGTGTAAATACCATTTTTTTTGTATTATGTAACTTTTTCTTTAGATTCACAGCTCAATTCATTGCACTAAAACCTCAAGTCACTTCTTCAGAAGTAATGTTCAAAAGGAAATTTTCTCATTTTTTATATATCTAAAAATATATTTTGCCTTTACATTTGCTTGCTAATTTGGCTAGGTAGATAATTTTAGGCAAAACTCTGAGATACAAAAAGGAAAGCAGCTAGAAATACAAGGAAAATTTGACCAAGATACAATAATCACTGTTGGTGTTAATGAAAAATGGTACAAATTCCTTTAGAGGGTATGTCAACTAAGAGTCTAGGTCATGTTGCGGTATAAGCTAACCACCAAATCTCCATTGCTTAAGAAAATAGAATTATGTTATTCATGCTACATGTTCAACATGAATCACCAAGGTTCCCTGCTCCATATATTCATTCCATGCTGTCTTGTAATGGCACTGTCTAAACACAGTATATTGAGGTCCATTACCATAGAAGAAGTTCTGGGAGATGTAGAAAGTGTGTCACTGCAATTAAGTGACTTAGCTAAGAAATGACAGTTGTTTCTCCCATAACTCATTACCTGCAAATTGTCACATGGCCTCACCCACTGCAAGGCGGACTAGGAAGTATAATTGTTTCACGTGCCTGAAAGGATAGGTGAACCAGATATTAGTAAATATTAGAAGTTCCTACTACAAAGGGTAACTGAAATTATCTACTAGAATTTAAAATAAAAATGCCTCTACTTCTAGGAGCCCATCTCTTAGAAATACTAGACAAGTGAATAAAGATATATTTATAAGGATATTTGTTGCAATATTGTTTGTAATAGGAAAAAAACTGTGAGTAATCTAAAAGTACATCCATAATAACGTTTAAATAATCTATGGTACATCCATAAAAGGAATGCTGTGCAGTTATTTAAAAAGAGTGAGGTAGATTTGAATGTGCTAAGATGGAAACATATACATGGTTCATGGTCAAATGATAAAAAAAAAATTTGCACAATTGTGTATGGTATAATCCAAATTGTGTCAAACATCAACAACCTAAAAACAGAAGATTTAGGAAAAAACATGTGGGAGTATATATCACAAAACATTAATGGTGGGTTACCACAGGGAGTGGGATAGGAAACACATCTCCTTAATACATTTTTATCAAACATCCTTTTTTGACCACTCTATATATAAAAGGACCTTCACTCTTCTCACTCTCTGTACTCTTGTTTGCCTTATTTTTCATAGCATTTATCACTACCTCAAAGCATATCACATTTGACTATTTGTTAATTATTTTCTCCACCACTGGATTATGTGTTTTGAGGAAATAATGGTCTTTCTTTCCCTGAAATGAAACCTGATAGTAAGAACTTTGTGAATACTTTTTGAATGAATAAATGACTCTAACTGACTATAAGGTTCATGATACATCTAACCATAAGAACACAGTACACCTGTGGGAGAAAAGTAGAACTATATGGGGAAATACTAAAAGATACTCAAGAAATATTAGTTGAAAAACAGAAAATAATGAACAGCATAATGATATGTCATTTTTTAAATGATATATTGTTTTCAAATGGATTTATTAATTTGTTAAACATATATTTATTGAGCTCCTATTATGCACCAGGAAGTTTTTCAGATGCTATAACACATAGGTGATTTTAAAAAGTTCCTGTTCATATGAGCATATGCTCACAGTAATTTTAGTCTCAATGGGAAGGATATTGGCTTGCATATATTGTAAAAAATTTATAAGAAAGAGATTTAAGAAATAGTAGTTGTCTCTCAGAATTATAAATAGGGAGTTGTGAGGAATTTGGTAACTTTAGATTTGTACTTTTATGCTATTCCATTGTTTTCCATGAACATATATTACTTTTATAGTAATTTTAAAACTACCTTAGAAAGCCAATGGAAATTTAATAAAAGGATTATGAATAGTAGTGATTACAGAAATAAAGACAGAAAACATGAGTCTATAGCGGGCCCAGTTATCCTTTTTTCTCTACCAGGAGAGTTCATGGAAGTGGAGGTGGAGTGAGAGTAGGGGATTGAGATATGGGACTGGTATAAAATGTTAAGGAGATAAAGGCCTTAGTGAAAGGAGCACTGAATTAGTTGCCATGAAATTTACACCTGGCAGGTTCTCAAACAAAAATATTGAGGCAATAGTTAATGACAGACTGGTTGAATCAGATCAGTGTTCCTGGAGCCAGATGCTCCACATGCTCAAGAAGAGAAGAGTTGCTCTTTGGTCTCTGAAAGACTTGTAGTTTCAGGCACACTCTTCTTGTTCTGAGCTGGGTGTATTTTGTTGAAACACTACTTGTTGATCTATTTTTGAGTGGAAAAGGGGGAGAAAACAATGTTTAGAAGAAAAGCAGCAGTGGATACACAACTACCTAATACAAAAGAAGTTTTAAAAAGTAATAGCACAAGAGATAAGAAACCCTGGGACCTAGGAGAAAATAAGAATAAATGAAAAGAAAAAAGTGAAGATGAAAAAGAGAAAGCAAATATCTCTAGTAATCATGCCAAACCTCAGAAGTGTGTGGCTGAAATCTGGATCTTTCATTAGGGTATACTTTGTTATCTAGGAAACAATGGAGGCCTGTTACTCTTGAGAAGAATGCATTGTTTTCTATGAAACTATTTCATATGTGTGGAACTAGGTGACCTCTTTGTATACTGGTTTAAACCTCAGGCAGCACTATATACCAGGGCTCTTGTTTCTTGGACATGATTTATATAGGATGAATTCCCACAGGACAGAAAAATAACTTTTCTTACTTGTCCCCTTTCCTATTTTTTTTATTTTGTAGGCATAGGGGAAAAGATGACCTTGACACCAGGAGATGAGAAGCACTGAAAACCTTATACACGTATCTATTTATTTTTTATTTGGAAAATAGCCACCATTATCCTTTCCTAGTTATAAAGTGTTTTCAAATTTTCATATTGCTTGAGCACACACACACACATATACACACACACACACACACACATATATATATAAACACACACACACATAAGTACATATGTATTCTCTTAAAAATTCAAGGCAGGGATGTATACCACCAGTTGATAGATGATGAATCATCATTTTTAATGACTTTTATTGTTTACTTTATAATTTTATAAGCAATGCATATTCATTGCTGACACCTAGAAATATATAAAAGCATAAACTGAAAAATAACAATCACCCATAATCCCCACACCACAGAGATAACCAGCATTAGCATTTTGATGCATTTCCTCTCAGTGTCTATGTATTTTTTTAATTGAAGCATAATTAATTTTAGCACTATGATAGTTCCAGGTGCACAACATAGTGATTCGATATATCTATACATCATAAAATGATCATCTTAATAAGTTTATATGCAATCTTTCACCATACAAAGATATTTAATTTAATTGACTGTATTCCCCATAGTATACATTTTATCCCTATGATTTTTGTTTTAACTCGAAGTATGTACCTCTTATCTCCCTCACCTGTGTCACTCATTCCCCCCAACCCCCCTCCCCTCTGGCAACAACCTTTTATTCTCTGTATCTATGAGTCTGTTTCTGTTTTCATATATTTGTTCATTTGTATTTTAGATTTCACATATAAGTATAATCATTTGGTATTTGTTTTTCTCTATCTGACTTACTTCACTTAGCATTATACCTTCTAGGTCCATCCATGTTGTCAAAAATGCAGCATTTAATTCTTTTTTATGGCTGAGTAATATTTCATTGTATATGTATGGCTGTTAGCATAACTGATGCCATCTTGGACCTGAACAGTTCCTCCTGTCTTCTGCTGACCCTGTCCAGGACTGTATTGAACAGTGAATCACTTCTCTGTCATCAAGGGCTTTGTAGTTAATAGATAATACTTAATAATCATTGGGACCATGGCCTCTATGCTATGTTAGTCCCCAAATAATGATGAAGACCATGCTAACATATTCTTGGCACCCACAAGACTAGTTACTCATTCATAAATCCTGACTTAGAAATGCATGTCCTGTTTTCAAGCATATTCTCTGAAACCCTAGGTTAACTATAAAATTGTCCCAATGGGCCCTTGACTGTGTGCAGTGCAGCTGCAAATACTTCTGGATTCTTGTCTGCCTAATCCCACCTTTGAGTAAGTTATCCTATAATAAACTGATCTACTGATTATATGGAGCTGCCTGCCTCATAGGTTGCTTCCATATCTTGGATATTATAAATAGTGCTGCAGGGAAATAGGGGTTCATATATATTTTCTAATTAGTTCATATTGTTTTCTTTGGATAAATACCCAGAAGTGGAATTGCTCAATCATATGGTAGTTCTATTATTAATGTTTTGAGGAACCTTCATACCATTTTCCATAGTGGCTGTGCCAATTTACATTTCCACCAAGAGTACAAGAGGATTCCCTTTTCTCCACATCCTCACCTGTTATTTGTTGTCTTTTTGATAATAGCCAATCTGGCAGGTGTGAGGTGATATATAATTGTGATTTTGATTTGCACTTGCCTGACAATTAGTCATGTTGAGCATCTTTTCATGTTTCGCTTGGCCATCTGTAAGACTTCCTTGGAAAAATGTCTATTCAAGTCATCTGCCCATGCAAGTCATCTGCCCATTTTTCAATTGGATATTTTTTAATACAAATAAGCTTTTTTAAAAAATTTACAATGCTGTATTAGTTTCTGGTGTATTCTCTCTCTCTCTCTCTATATATATATATATATTCATTACAGTTTACTACAAGCTGTTGAATATAGTCCCCTGTGATATACAAGTAGAACTTTGCTGACAGATTCTGCATGTATTTTTTAATACTGATTTGTATGAGTTTTTTATATATATTTTGGATATTAAACCATATATTTTGGATATTAAACCATATATTTTCCCATTACAGTTTTTTTTTCAGTTTTTTAGTTTGCAGTGTTTTTCTTGTAGTCGATTTATAGTCACATACCTTTGTGATTGGAAAAGATGCTTGACATGATTTCAATCTTTTTATTTAGACATTTATTTTGTGGCCACGCCTGTGATCTATCCTAGAGAATGTCCCATGTACACTTGAATAGAATGTGCATTCTGCTACTTTTGGATGGAATGTTCTATATATATCTATTAACCCTATCTGATCTACTGTGTCATTTAAGGACAGAGTTTCCTTATTGATTTTCTGTCTGGATGATCTGTCCATTGATGTTAGTGGGGTGTTAAAAGTCCTCTGCTATTATTATGTTACTGTTAATTTCTGCCTTTGCTTTTGTTAATACTTGTTTTATGTATTGAGGTGCACCTATGTTGGGTTCATATATGTTCACAGTTGTTATATGTTTTTGTTGGATTGATCCCTTTATTATTATGCAAGGTCTTTGTCTCATTATAGTCTTTGTTTTAAAGTCTATTTTCTCTGATATAAGTATTGCTATGCCAGTTTTCTGTTCATTTCATTTGTATGGAATACCTTTTTTCATCCCTTTGCTTTCAGTCTGTGTGTGTCTTTAGATCAAAGTGAGTTTCCTGTAAGCAGCATATATATGAGTCTTGTTTTAAGGTCCATTCAGCCACTCTATGTCTTTTGATTGGAGCATTTAGTTCATTTGCATTTAATGTAATTATTAATAGGTATGTAGTTATTTCAATTTTGTTGTTTTCAGGGTTTTTGTAGTTGTTTTTGTTCCCTTCTTCTTTTGCTCTCTTCCCTTGTGATTTGATGACCATCTTTAGTGCTACAATTAGATTCCCTTCTCTTTTGTGTTTATGTATCTATTATGTATGTTTGGTTTGTGCTTACCATGAAGTTTATATATAGCAACCTATATACATATGTGATTATTTTAAGTTAGTGATCTCAAGTTCAAATGCATTTTAAAACCTCCTAGCTCCCATCCCTAAATTTAATGTTTTTGACATTATATTTTACATCTTTTTGTTTTGCATATCCCTTAAGTACTTAATATTGATATAGAAGTTTTTTACTAGTTTTGTCTTTTAATCTTCCTACAGGCTGATCTACTACCTTTACTGTATATTTGACCTTAATAATGAGATTTTTCCTTTTTGTAATTTTTACATTTCTAGTTGTGACATTTTCTTTCTGTTTAGAGAGGTCCTTAACAGTTCTTATAAAGCAAGTGTAGTGTTGATGAACTCTTTTAGCTTTTGCTTGACTGTAAAACTCTTTTTTGTAATTAAAAAAAAAGTTTTTAAAGTAGATTTATTTTATTTTATTTTATTTTTTATCGAAATACAGTCCATTACAATCTCTGGTGTCAATCTCTGGTGTGCAGCACAATGTTCCAGTCATGCATATACATACATATATTTATTTTCATATTGATTGTAAAACTCTTTATCTCTCCTTCAAATCTGAAAGATAGCCTTGCTTGGTAGAGTATTCTTGGTTGTAGGTTTTTCTATTCCGGCCTGAAAAGTTTCTGTTCAAAATCAGCTGATGGTCTTATGAGAGTTCCCTTGCAGGTAACTAGTTGCTTTTTCCTTGCTGCTTTTAATATTCTGTTTTTAATTTTTGCCTATTTAATTGCAATGTTTCTAGCTACAGACTTATTTGGGTTGATCTTGTTTAGAATTCTCTGTGCTTCCTGGATCTGGATGTCTTTTTTTTTTCCCAGTCAGGAAATTTTTCAGTTATTATTTCTTCAAATGAGGTCTCTGCCTCTTTCTGTCTCTCTTCTTCTTCTGGGACTCCTATAATGTGAATGTTAGTATGCTTGATATTGTTCCAGAGGTGTCAACCTATCCTCATTTTAATTTTTTTTTTCTTTTCTATTCAGCTTGGGTGATTTTCACTATCTTGTCTCCCAGTTTGCTGGTCCATTCTTCTATCATATAATCTTTGGTTGATTTCTTCTAGTGTATTTTTTAAATTTCAGTTATTGTGCTCTTTAGCTCTGCTCATTTATTCTTTATATTTTCTAACTCTTTATTAAACTCACTATGTTAATCCATTCTTCTTCTAAGTTCATTGAGCATCTTACTGATTATTACCTTCAACTCTTTGTTAGCTCGATTGCTTATATCCACTTCACTTAGCCCTCCTGGGTTTTTATCTTGTTCCTTTATTTGGATCATATTCCTCTGTTGCCTCATTTTCCTGATTCTTTGTTTTTACTTCTATGTAATAGGTAAGTTGGCTATGTTTCCCTATCTTGGAGAAGTGACCTTATGTAGGAGACATCCTATGGAGCTCAGCAGCATAAGCCCATCTGTTCATCAAAGCTTTATACTGTAGAAGTTCCTTTTATGCAAGCTGCATTGGCCCTTCTGTTGTGGCAGGACCAACTACTGTGAGCCTACTGGTAGGCAGGGCTTGCCCCATCCCTATTGGCTGCCAGGCCCTGCCTAGCTCAGAGGCTGCAACCACTGATTGGCAGGGTCAGGTCCTGGCATGGCCCAGGGAGTCCCGGAGTTGGGGAGTTGTTGTTGGCCCACTGATGGGAGGAGCCATGTCCAAACATCACATTTTAAATCAATTAATTAGCTTCAATCAGTGGATTTACATAAATTTTACTCTAATGAGCTTTCCTCTACTCCAGTTATCAAGGGATAGCTAATCTCAACTTTTCCCAGCTGCTTGATTGGGAGAGTCATGACTTTTATACAGAGGTTGAGACTCTGTACCACCCTGAAGGTCTGTAGGACACAGTTAGAGATCATGTTTCCTTTCAGTTGAGTTAACCCTACTTTTTTGTCCCAGGTCTGATTGATCATACAATTATAGAAATTCTTTACAATATATTATTTATTCAGCAGATATTTATTGAGTGGTTACCATACCAAAAATTTCTGTGCTTAGGTTACAAACAATGGTCTTTGATAGAATAAAATAAACTAGATGCGTTTAACACAAAATCAGGAAAGAACCAGCAGAAGGCAATAGAGCACAATGATCAAGAAGTGGGTTTGCATTGGGAATTTGATCCCAGTTCTAATAAAACATATAATGTGTTTAAAACTGTCTTTCTGGCACAGTAAATGCTCAATAAATGTAATTTTAAAAATCTAGACTTTCATTATTCAGTCTTTCCATTCAGACTATAGAAAATATATCAGGTTAGAATTAAATATGTGAATATACTGTAATTCCATGTAGATCACATTCTTGGTAGACTTGGCAACACAATAATCCTTCTTTTTATTGGAATAAGCCTTGCTGAAACAAAATAACATTAAAAGGTATATATTATTTGACTTATCTATGCTAGATTCAAAAATTTTTGCTGCATTTTCACCCAGTCCACATATCTCTGACAATTCCTTGAGAAGTTCTTGAATGTGTAGCTTAATGAAAGGAGAATAAAGGGGAAGTTTAGAATCATTAAACCACATTATGACATAAGAACTATGTATATACTGTAAACTTAACTTAAGCATTCTTATTTAAACAAATTACAAATAATATATAATGTGATTTTGATGTTTAGTGCCAATTTATCCTCGCCTGAATACATAAATGAGACCAGTCTCTAATTTTCTCTTAATAAATGTAGTATTCTTGTCTGACTTTGAATTGAGTTTATATGAGAATCACCAAATGTGTAGTATTACTTCTTTTTCTATATTCTGAGACAGTTTGAATGCGATTAGGATAACTGCTCTGTGCAAGTTTGATAAAACTTTTCTATCAAGATGATCCAACTATCTTTTGGTGGGAACATTGAGTAATCTGTGTAGCTGCCTATATTGCTGTTTTACTTTTTTCTCATTCAATTCCTTTTTAAAACCATCTAAAGAACTCTTCATCTAACATGAATCAAATATAAATGAACTAAGTAGAACTAACTGACTCTTTGAGTATTGGGGCTTAGTCAAGGAATATCCTTCTTTGTTTCAATCTCCTGCTGTTCTGATTTTAGGGAGTAGAATTGGAGTTCCACTGGAAGAGAGGTTTCACTTATTCCCTGTGTAGTCTTTTCCTTTGCATGTTAATGAATAATGTTTTCTGTGTGCTTCCACTAAATCCATTTTAACTTGAGCATTCTATTACAGAAATTTCTCAGAGTTTCTGGCCTTTGGATAATACCTCCTTTTTCCCTTCTTTAGTATTTGTAGTATTATATTCCTTCAATTATTTGTATAAGAATTTGGTATGGTAGAAGTTAAATACAGAAACTGAGATTGCCATCTTGAAGCAGAAGTCCTGTAAGTACTCAAGATTTGCTTAATGTGCTTGGATAGATTAGAGTTAATGATATGTTATATTAACATACATATATTATGACACTTATATTACACACACCTAAATGTTATATTAACATTCCAAATAGTATCTATATTTAGTTTTACATAACCAGAACTAGATGTCTGTCCTTTGGCTTGACTAATTTAATAATTTATCTTCAAATACACAAGTAAGTGTATATATACTTACATTATACCAACTAATCCTTCATCTATTACCTGCCATTTGATCCTCAGCACACTTTGAAATTTGCTCTCAGCTCAATCATGGACTACTGCCATGGGGGGATTACTCCATTTCAGGAGTCAGTAGTGCCCTGAGGCACCTAATTTTTGAAGCAATTCACAGCACCAAGAACTCAAAAGTCTCTCCATTCACCAAGAATGACTGCTAAAAACTTATTGTTTGATGAAAATAGAGGAACTGATGTGTTTGGGATATATCTTTAATTTTACAATAAAATCTGATGTGACTGTTTTGTTTTGTTTTAGAGAGGAGTCCTCAGGTTGATGGACCTGAACCATGTATCTGCAACCAATTCAGATATGTCTGAAGGATCAGGAAGTTTTTGGCAACATGTACTTAACTGTGTTAGTGTCTAAGAGTATGGGTTCTGGAGTCAGACAATCTAAATTTACCTTTGTGATCCTCTGTTTCATTATTCATGTGACATTGGGAATAATATTAAATTTCTATCAGACTCAATTTCCTCTACTGAGAAATGGAGACAATAATAGAACCTATGAATGTAAAGCATACAGAAGAGCATCTAGTACTAGAAAAGAATTCACTGTTCTATGTATGTATGTATACCCATACTAGAGTCTTATGTAAACCAGAAAGCACAAGGGCATGATAAGAAAAGTTTTACCTTTGTCTGTGGACCTCTGAGAAGTGCAGTTGGTGCTAGGCTGACAAATTAATGATATCCAGGTATTCATGTACTTTTGATGTGATTGGGGTACCACCACAGTATTCTGAAAGCAAAAATCATAGGGTAACTTGGAAGAAAACAGTTTATGAGGCAACTTGGGCATTCCAGCAAAATGCTCAATCTTCCAGGATTCCCCCATTCCCCTGATATTAGAAGGGAACTTCATTTCTATTCCACTAACATCTTTGTCTTGAATAGTTTGACACTTTATTGTTTTAATTTAACCTGAAATCTTTTATGAATACAGGAGATATATAGGAACTTCATTACTGAAAATAAGATGACTGTGTGGTCTAGAGCAAAAGGAGGTAAAGGAATGACTTAAGAAAGCATAATGAGGAAATTAAACATCCCATAGCCACTGTAAGGTTAAGTATCAAAACCACAATGAAATACCACTTCATATTTGTCAGAATGGCTATCACAAATTTTAAAATGTTTGCAAGGATGTAGAGAAAGGGAAACCCTTGTACACTGTTGGTAGGAATGTATACGGGTGCAACCACTGTGGAAAATAGTTTGGAGGTTTCTAAAAATAGAACTACCATATGACCCAGAAATACCACTCTTGGATATATATCCAAAAAACAAAAATACTAATTCAAAGAGATATATGCACTCCAATGTTCGTAGAGACATTATTTACAATTGCCACCATATGGAAGCAATCTAAGTGTCCATCAACAGATGAATGCATAAATATGTGGTGTATATTTGCAATAGAATACTACTTAGTCATAAAAATAATGAAATTTTGCCATTTGCAACAACACAGATGGATTTTGAGGGTATTACACTAAGTGAAATAAGTCAGAGAAATACAAATACTGTATGATATCACTTATAAATGGAACCTAAAAATTACAACAAACTAGTAAATAGAACAAAAAAGGAACAGATTCACAGGTATAGAAAACAAACTAGTGGTTACCTGTCAGGAGAGAGAAGAGGGGATGGGCCATATAGGGGTAGAGGATTAAGAGATACAAGCTATTATGTATAAAGTGAGCTATTGAACAACACAGGGAATATAGCCAATATTTTATAATAACTATAAATGGAATATAGCCTTTAAAAATTGAGAATCACTATATTGTATATCTGTAACTTATATGATATTGTATATCAACTATACTTCAGTTAAAAATAAAATAAAATAACTAAGTAATAAATATAAGTTTATAAAAAGTTAAGACAAGTGAACAAAAATAGGTCAGTATTGCATTGAGATAGAGGAACCAAGGCTATACATAAGAAGAAAAGTACTGGGGTAGACATATTTGAACATGGGTAGATAGAAGCAGAGTAGGGTAACAATCTCTGATCAGCTAATGGATTTCAAATCGTGGGTCCTGCCACCCTAGGTGTACTTTTATTCAAATTGACTAGTAAACTTATGTGGAATAAATATAATAAAACTGAACCAAATCAATTTGGTTCTGAAATTGATCCTCCTTAGCACTTTAAGCTAGCCCTGTAGATGGGAATCCCAAGATGAAAGGAAGGATTTTGGTGAGCATGGGATTACTGAAATTTTGCAAGTGGGAACTGGCTGATAGAAATTTGGGGTTTTTTTTAATATACATTGTGACTGACCTAATCTTAAAGCATTGGATTAAAAATCTTCTAACTATCTTCAAAATATTTATAATCCCTTTTTTCCCTAAAAGTTTTTGGCAGCATCTACTTAACTGTTGGGTCAAAAGATATTAAATAATAATTCCATGGAGTTCTCTCCATTTTTAGACCATCTGTTTTCTCTGTAAGGGTTGATTGGCACTAAAATATATGTCATTGTGATTAAACCAATTTATTTTTAAACCATTTTTGAAGTATGACTGATGTGTAAAAAGCTGTATATATTTAATATTTACAACTCAATGAGTTTGAGGATAAATATACATGCATGAAACCATCACCACCATCCCATCCAGATTAGTTGAGTATACATGTTTGGGTTTATTTCTGGGCTCTCTATTTTGTTCCATTGGTCTATGAGTCTGCTTTTATGCCAGTATCATACTGTTTTGATTACCATAGCTTGGAAAATAATTTGAAATCAAGAAGTGTGATGCCTCCAGCTTTGTTTTTCTTGTTCAATATTGGTTTACCTACTTGGGATTTTTTGTAGGTCCATATGAATTTTAGGCTTATTTTTATCTATTTCTATGAAAAACACCATTGGAATTTTGATAGAAAGTGTACCAAATGTGTATATTGCTTTGGGTAGAATGGTGAACGTTTTAACAATATTAATTCTTTCAGTTCATGAAACAGGATATCTTTCCATTTATTTGTATGTTCTTCAATTTTTTTCATCAAAGTTTCAAAGTTTTAAATGTACAAGTCTTTCACTTCATTGGTTAGACTGATTCCTATGTATTGTATTCTTTTTCATTCTATTGTAAATAGAATTGTTTTCTTAATTTCTTTTATGTGTAGTTCATTAGTGTGTAGGAACACAACTGATTTTTATAGGGTAATTTTATATCCTGAAACTACACTGAATTTTATTAGTTCTAACAGGTTTTTGAGGGGAGGGGTTGGAGTCTTTAAGGTTGTGTCATCTGCAAACAGACAATTTTACTTCCTCCTTTCCTTTTCTTGCCTAATTGTTCTAGCTTGGAGTTCCATTACTATGTACGTAAGTGGTGAGAATGGGCATCCTTTCTTGTTCTTGATCTTTGAGGAGAAACTTCATCTTGATGAGGTTAATTTTGATGTCTGTGTCAAGACTAATTTTGAGACAAAGAACACTTAATTAATTAATATTTCTTCAGCACTTACTATGTATATGGTATGGTATTGGGAATGAGACATATAAGGAACAGTCCCTACCCTCAGAGGGCTAAAAATCTTTTATAGGAGGGACAAGATACACACATCTGAAAGAGAAAACAACATAAGACAGAATATAATTAAGCAGTATGGAACAGTGTAGAATGTAGTTAGGAACATGTGTCTTGGAGTCATTCATTAATTCACAAACGCTTAGTGGGCACTTATGTGCCACATGATATGGTAGGTTCTGGAGATACAATGATTAGCAAGAACAACATGTTCTCGGACCTCTTGTAGTTTAAATCTTAAACTGACTTGGAAGAGTCAGACAAGGGTCCATAGTCCTGGTTCCACCACTTAATAGCTATGAAACTTTGGGCAATTTACCCAACTTCTCCGAGCCTCAGTGTCCTCCTCTGTAAAATGATAAAAATCTCATCTATTTTGCAGGATTCTTGGAAGGATTAAATTAGTCAATATATGTAAAATTATTGGTGTGCAGGAGATTATCAAGCAATGGGACATGATAATGATGACTTCTTTAAATAAAATGTGTTCTCTTCCCAAGGGAACTGTGGTGTAATTAAAATACCATTGGTTTTCAGATGGATTTGAGTCTTGATTTGTTCACTAAACTGTGTGACTAAGGGAAAGTTATTTAACCACTCTGAAGCTGTCTTATCTATAAATGGGCATACAAAATGGGCATAATAATACTTGTCTCATAGAAACATGTGTTAGGATTAAATAATATAATATTTGTAAAGTGCCTAGCTCTATGTCTGGCATATATCAGGCATTTCTTCAATAGTCAAGTTCAGAGGATCTATTGATCAAAAAGGACTGCAGTAATTAGTCAGCTGTTGTACATGAGACAATTTTGAAGGATAGGTAGGAATGAGCAATAAAGTGGCTTTAAAAAGAGTGACCCCAATCAGTATCAACATGTTAGAAATATAAATTCTAAAGACCCACACCAGATCTACTGCACTGAAATTCTAGTGTTGGGAAACAGCAATCTGTGGGGGTTTTTTTAATTTTTATCATGAGATAATAGTAAATTCATTTGTAGTTATAATAAATAATACTGAGATAGTCCACATATCAGCTGCCCCCACAAGTAACATATTGCATACATGCAATGCAATATCACAATCAGGATATTGACATTCACACAATCAACCAATTTTATTCCAATTTTATCAGTTTCACTTACATTAATTTGTGTCTGTTCTGTATGTTTAGTTCTAAGTAACTTTATCACAGTAGATTCATGTGACCACCACCACAGCCAAGATATGTAGAAGATATAGCCAAGATATAAAACTACCATCACCACAAAGATTCCTTGTACTACCCCCAGCTTATTTGCTCCAACCCTATCCCTACCTACTAACAACCACTAGTCTGTTCTCCATTTCTATAGCATTGTCACTTAAAGGATCTTTTATAAATGGATTCATACAGTATGTCAGTAGGTGACTTTTTGAGATTGGCTTATTTTATTTAGAATCATTTTCTGATGATTCATCCAATCATTTTATGTATTGATGATTAATTTATTTTTATTGATGAATAATATTCCACAGTATGGTTGTACTATAGTTTGTTTAGCTATTCACTCATTGAAGGATCTAACTTCAACACCTTTCAAGTTTTGGTTATTATGAATAAAGCTGCTATCAATACATATGTACTGGTTTTTGTGTAAGCTTAAGTTTTCATTTATCTGAGATAAATGCCCAAGTGTTTTGTAGCTAAGTCATATAGTAAAAGCAGGTTTAGTTTTATAATAAACTGCCATAATTTTTTTCCAGAGTGCCTCTGTCATTTTACATTCCCACCAGCAAAGTATGAGTGACCCAGTTTCTCTGCATCCTTAACAGCATTTGGTGCAATACCTATTTTTTGAGGCATTTTTAAAAGTGTGTAGTGATATCTCATGGTTTTAAGTTATATTTCCTAAAAGGCTAAGGGGCTAAGGTTATGGTTAATTTTACGTGTCAACTTGGCTAGGTCATGGTACCCACCTATCTGAACAAATATGTCTAGATGTTGCTGTGGAGGTATTTTTTAGATGAGACTAACATTTAAACCAGTAGACTCTGTATAAAACAGATTACCTTCCATAACATGGATCAGTCTCATCCAGTTATTTAAAGGACTTAAAACAAAGCTTGGCCTTCCCTGAAAAAGAGGGAATTATGCCAGCATACTGCCTTCAGACTCAAACTGCAACATCAATTTGTCTCTGGGTCTCCAGTCTTACCACTCAGATTTCGGACTTACAGACTCCACAATCACATGACCCAGTTCCTTAAAATAAATCTCTCTCTAGATATAGAGAAAAAATAGAGATAGAGATATAAAACATGTATATATAATATACATCTTATTGGTTCTGTTTATCTAGAGAGCTCCAATAATAGCTAATAATGTTGAATATCTTTTTTTGTATAATTTGCCATCTGTGTATTATCTTTAGTGAAATATGTGATGGCTTCATGGCTTTTGTTCGTTTTCTTTTTAAATTTTAATAGCTATAAACAACAGAAATTTCTTTCTCACAGTTCTGGAGGCTAAAAGTGGGACATCAGAATGCCAGCATGGCTGAGTTCTGGTGAAGGCCTTCTTCTGGGTTGCAGACTGCATTTTCTCCTTGTATCCTCAGAGCCCACAAGCCTGGGGGAAGGCCTCTCAGCACTGTAGGCACTCCTGCACTCCAGGAGGGCAGGATGGCTTGTGTTATAGTGGGCTCCGTCTGTTCCCCCCATTTAGCGGACGAACAACCCAAGGGCTTGTTGGGTCATGACTCAGAGCCCTGCTGCCTTAACAGTACAAAGGAAGGATCCAGGTATGGGGCTGGGGGCTTATTGTTCTCAGAAGCTGCGGGGGCGGTCAGGCCGGGTATTCAAAACCCCTCCCCCTCTCCAGGCCCTCCTGCTCCAGCCTGAGGTCCCCGAGCAGTGCCAGTGCGCCAACTGGCGGTCTTTTGCTCATTTTCTAATTGGATACTTGTCTTTGTAATGATGCATTTTTCTTCCTCCACCTTTATTGAGATATAATTGACACTGTGTATAATACAACACTGTGTAAGTTTAAGGTGGATAACGTGTTGACTTGAGACACGTATATTTTGTAAAATGGTGACCACACAGTATAATGCTGAATTTTGAAATTTCTTTATCAAAGAACTGATATCGAGGACACCTTTTTGAATACATAGTTTGCAAATATTTTCTCCTCGTTTGTAGTTTGTATTTTCGTATTTTTACAGGTTCTTACACAGAACAAGATATTTTATTTTGGTGAAATCCAACATATCGATTTTCCTCTTGTGGATTGTACTTTTAGTGTCGACTTTAAGAATTCTTCACATATCTGTAAGTCCCAAAAACTTTCTACTATTTTTTCCAGAAGTTTTATAGTTTAAGGTTTTACATTTAAGTTTGAGATCTATTTTAAGTTAATTTTTATATAAAGTATGAGGTTTGTGTAGAGGTAGTTTTTATTGTTTTTCTTTTTTGTTTGTTTTTGCCTACAGATGTCTAATTTCTTTAGCACCATTTGTTGAAAAATCTATCTTTCCTCCATTGAATTGTTTTTACATCTTTGTCAAAAATCATTTGGAGTACCTGTGTGAGCTATTTCTGGGTCCTCTAGTCTGTTTCATTGATCTATGTATCTATCCCTCCACTAATACCACACTGTCATGAGTACTGTAGCTCTAAAGTAGGCCTTAATATTGAATCAAGTGAGTCCTACCACCTTATGCTTCTTTTTCAATATTGTTTTAGTTATTTCAGAGCCAATGTCTTTCCATATAAATTTGAGAATAAGCTTATTTCTACAAAAGACTTTGCTGGAATTTTGGTAGGAATTGCATTAAACCTATAGATCAATTTGGGGAGGATTGACATATACTATGTTGAATCTTCAAATTTATGAATATATATTGTACCTTCATTTATTTAATATTTAGGTCTCTGATTTCTTTCATTATCATTTTATAATCTTATACATGTTTTGTTAGATTTATACCTAAATACCTAAATATTTCATTAGTTTTAGAGTGAATGTAAATGGTATTGTTATTTTTCTGCTCTGTTTCTGCATGTTCATTGTTACTATATATAAATGTGATAGATTTTTGTGTATAGATCTTGTATCCTGCAATCTTGCTGAATTCCCTTATTAGTTCTAGGAAATTTTTGGTTTATTTGTTGGGATTTTCTGCATAAAGAATCATGTCATAATATAG
The DNA here is from genome assembly GCF_009834535.1 of Camelus ferus. Lineage (NCBI taxonomy): Eukaryota > Metazoa > Chordata > Mammalia > Artiodactyla > Camelidae > Camelus > Camelus ferus. Next base: position 40,215,678 of record NC_045732.1, read on the forward strand.
GAGTCTGTCCATATTTACCTAGCATTTTTAGAGCAGTGTAGAATGTTAGAGTTAAAATTTTTCTTTCCATTTAAACTAAAATTCTTACCTTGTGGATGAGGAAAATGTAGCTCAGAAAGGTAAAATGGCATCCTCATGATCATAGAGCTAGTGGTTTTCTGAATGTGAGCTCCAAGAGAGCAAGCGTTTTAATCTGTTTTGTTTACTTCTATATCCCCAGCACCTAGGATCTGGCATTTAGTAGATACTCAATAAATATTTATTGAATGGATAAATGAATGCATCTTCTCACCACTGTGGGTCAGGCAGTTGGTCCATCTTTTTCCCTCTGTGACTCTTTTGTTTGAAATAGGTTCTCAAAGTGGGTTGTTGCATAAAAATCCTTTCTTTTCTCATTGAAACTAAAAATTCCCTTTTCAGGGGTTGATGATTAAAAAAAAAAAGTCATGTCACCTGCAAATAGAAGTGTTGTATTTCTTCCTTTACAATCTATATGTCTTTTATTTATTTTTCTTCCCATATTACACTTTGTTGAGTAGCAGTAGTGAGAACTAACATTTTAGCTTTTTACTTGATCTGAAAGAGAACCCATTTAGTATTTCACCAATAAGTATGATGGTATCTGTGGATGTTTTGAAGGTACTTTTAATGAGGCTGAAGAAGTTCCCGTCTAATCCTAAGCTGCCTAGAGTTTTTCTCATGAATACATTGTTGGGTTTTGTCAAATTTGTGGTGGTGAGGGGGTTCAAATAATATGGTCATAGGAATTTTCTTCTTTATTCTGTTAATAAGATGAATTACATAGATAAATTTTCAAATGATGAACCAGCCCTGCATAACTGGAATAAATTCCACTTGTTCATTGTGTAAAACTAATTTTATGTAGTTACTGGATTCCAATTATTAATATTTTATTTAAGATTTTTGCCTCAAGTATATGAGAAATGTTGGTCTGTAGTTTTCTTTTTTATCTACCTTTAGTTTTTGTAGTAAAGCAATATTGGCAACTCTTTTCTGGAAGAGGTTGTACAAAATTGGTGTTAATTCTTCTTTAAACATGTAGTAGAATTCTCCAGTGAAACTCTGAGGGCCCAGAATGTATTTGGGAATCTTTTTAATAAGATGGTTTTTGTTGTTGTTTGCTATCCAGTTGTATGAATTCTTTATATATTTTGGATGTTAACCCCTTATCAGATATATGATTTGCTAACATTTTCTCTTATTTTTTAGGTTGCTTTTTCAATTTGTTGATGGTTTCCTTTGCTGCATAGAAGTTTTTTTAGTTTGATGTAGTCCCACTTGTTTATTTTTGGTTTTTGTTGCCTTTGCTTTTGGTGTTAAATCCAAAAAATCATTACCAAGACTGATGTCAATGAGCTTGTATGTTTTCTTCTAAGAGTTTTGTGGTTGCAGATCTTATGTTCACATCTTTAATCTATTTTGAATTGATAGAGGGTTATTTTCTTTTTTTCTTTCTTTCTTTTTTTTTTTTTTTTTTGCATACAGCTGTCCAGGTTTCCCAACATCATTCACTGAAGAGAGTATCCTTTTGCTACTGTGTATAATTGGCTCTTTTATCAAGTTAACTGACCATATATTTTCTGAGCCCTATACTCTATTCTCTTGATCTATGTGTCTGATTTTTGCCAATACTATACTCTTTTGATTACTAAAGCTTTGTAATATACTTTAAAATCAGGAAGTATGATGCCTCTAGGATTATTCCTTTTTTTCTCAAAATTGTTTTGTCTACAAATTCCTTTTCTTTAATGGATATATAAAAATTTATATCATATGTTTCATTTTTATTGAGTTTTTGAAGAACTGGTGCATTTCTTTTAAGTCATACAATTTATAACAATAAAGTTGTTTGCACCATTCCCTTATTAGCCTTTTATTGGCTACAAAATCTGCAGTAATATACCTATTTCATTCCTTATATTAGTGATTTGTCTCTTCTCTCTTTTTAATATTCCCAGTCTTAGAACAGTCTATTCAAGCAATAGAAATAACAACAAGAATAAACAAATGGGACCTAATGAAACTTACAAGCTTCTGCACAGCAAAGGAAACCAGAAGTAAAACAAAAAGACAACCTACGGAATAGGAGAAAATTTTTGCAAATGAAACCGACAAAGGCTTGATCTCCAGAATATATAAGCAGCTTATATGACTTAATAAGGAAAAAACAAACAACCCAATCCAAAAATGGGCAGAAGACCTAAACAAGCAATTCTCCAAGGAAGACATACAAATGATCAATAGGCACAAGAAAAAATGCTCAATATCACTAATTATCAGAGAAATGCAAATCAAGACTACCATAAGGTATCACCTCACACCAGTCAGAATGGATTCAAAAATCCACAAATGACAAATGCTGGAGACGCTGTGGAGAAAGGGGAACCCTCCTACACTGCTGGTGAGAATGTGCTTTGGTGCAGCCATTGTGGAAAACAGTATGGAGATTGCTCAAAAGACTAGAAATAGACATACCATATGACCCAGGAATCCCACTCCTGGGTATATATCCAGAAGGAACCCTACTCCAAAATGACACCTGCACCCCAATGTTCATAGCAGCACTATTTACAATAATCAAGACATGGAAACAGCCTAAATGTCCATCAACAGATGACTGGATAAAGAGGTGGTATATTTATACAATGGAATACTATTCAGCCATAAAAACTGACAACATAATGGCATTTGCAGCAACATGGATGTTCCTGGAGAATGTCATTCTAAGTGAAGTAAGCCAGAAAGAGAAAAAATACCATATGAGATTGCTCATTTGTGGAATCTAAAATAAAAAACAAACAAAACAAAACATAAATGCAAACATAAACAGACTCATAGAATACAAACTTGTGGTTGCCAAGGGGGCAGGGGGTGGGAAGAGATAGACTGGGATTTCAAAATGTAGAATAGATAAACAAGATTATACTGTATGGCACAGGGAAATATATACAAGATCTTATGGTAGCTCACAGAGAAAAAAATGTGACAATGAATATATATGTTCATGTATAACTGAAAAATTGTGCTCTACACTGGAATTTGATACAATATTGTAAAATTATTATAAATCAATAAAAAGTTAAAAAATATTCCCAGTCTTGCTAGAGGTTATTGATTTTATTAATATTTTTGAATAATCATCTTTTTGTTTCATTTATTTTTTTCTATTATCAATTTCACTGATTTCTGACCTTCACTATTTCCCTTTCTGCTTGTTTTCGATTTAATTTACTCTTGTAATGTTTGAAGCCAGAACTAAGATTACTGATTAACTTTTCCTCTGTTCTAATGTAATCATTTAGTGCTATGATTTTGAGACATCCCTGATGACTCATAGAAGTGTGTTGTTTAATTTCCAAGTGTTCGGAGACTTCGCTGTGTTTATATTACTGAATTCTACTTTGATTTCATTATGGTCAAAGAACATTCTCTATATGATTTCAAATATTTTAAATTTATTCAGGTTTGCGTTATGACCTAGTCCTAACTTTTTTTTAATGCCTTGTGAGTTCTTAAAAAGAATATGTGTTCTGCTGTTATTGGGTGGAGTGCTCTATATAAAGGCAATTAGATCCTTTTGGTTGATTATGTTGTTCAGTTCTATAACCTTCATAATTTTCTATTTAGTAGTTCTATCATTCACCGTGTGATTTGCTCAACTTCTTAAATCTTTATAGGTTTCATCTTTTGCTGAACATACAAAGATAGCAGCCATTATTCCTAGAATACTTTTTCAGTTCTACTCTCTCTCTCTCTTTTCTTTCTGGGACTCAGAGGATATGAATGTTAACTCTTTTCTTATTGTCCCACTAATCTTTGAGTCTCTGCTCTTTTTTTTTAAAGTCAGTTTTCTCTCTGTTATTCTGATTGGGTAAATTCTATTGATATGTTCTTAGTTCATTGATTATATGCTCTATCATCTACAGTGTAATTCTGAGTCCATCCAGTGAGTTTTTTGTTTCAGTTACTTTATTTTTCTCTTCTATAATTTTCATTTGTTCTTTAATATTTTTTCCAGATAATTCCAACATCTGATTCATCTCATTGGAAGGTTTGGGTTTTTTTTTTCATTGTTATTTGTTTTTTCATCTGCATCTGTTGCTAGTTTGGGGTTAGAGGTTTCTTCAGGGCCCTTTCTGGGATGTATGGTAGGCAATGGGGAGTTACCACTATGTTTTTCCTCAAGTTATGAAGTCCCTGGATAGTCCAACTTCTTCTTTCTACTTTTCAGAGAATTCCAATTTTAATACAATTTGTTTGTTGTATTATTTCCAGAGATTTTTAAGGATATAAGTTATAAAAGAGAAGGCTTTTGAAGGATGTGGCCAAAATGGGGACAGAACCAGAAGAGTGCAATCTGTATTTTACCAACAAATCCAGGAGATTCGGACACACAATAAAGTTTGAAAACCATTGGCTTAGCCCAGAAAATAATGTTTCTACAAAAAGGGAATGCTTGAGCAAAGACAAAAGCACGGACTAGTTGATAGATGCTGAGGGGGCCAACTTGATGAGAATACAGGGTGCAGAGTGAGAAGTAAGTGCAGATACATTTCAATAGAAATATTATGAAAACCCTCAGACAGAGAGGGTAGGTTAATGCTAGTGATACCAAAATAGAACTCACTTCAAGGATTTTAGGCAAAAGCCTGATATGTTGGTTAAGAAGCTTTATAGTTAAGAGCACAAACTCAGGCTTTAGTGCCAAAAGCCCTGTGTTCAAATCTCAACACTTTCAATTTCTAGCTGTAAGAGCTTTGAGCAAGTTACTTAACTCATCTGAGCTTTTGTTTCCCAAGCTATAATATGAGGCTAAGACATTTACTTCAATGTGTGAGGATAACATTATATTTATATATATATATATATATATATATATATATATATATATATATATATATATATGTATATGTATGTATGTATATGATATAAATATATATATAATATTTATCTAAGTAATTTTCACATACTATGTGCTCAGTACATGGTACTTATTGTTACTATTTCAGTAATATTAGATGACACTGTCATTCAGCATACTTTCATAAAGATGATTCATTTGAGTAGAATGTATATTCTTTTTTAATAGGCTTAATTTTTTTAGAGCAGCTTCAGGTTTAGAGCAGAATTGAGCAGAAAATACAGAGTTCCCACATAGCCCTCCTCACCCACACATATATACTGCCCTACCCTCAACATCCCTCATCAGTGTGGCATATTTGGTACATCAGTGAAACTGGACACATGGAACACATTATTATCATGGACACATTATTATCAATCAAAGTCCATTGTTTACATTAGGATTCAATCTTGATGTTGTACATTCTATGGGCTTTGACAAATGCATAATGACATGTAGCAACCACTATAGTATCATACAGAATATTTTCATCACCCTAAAAATCCCTTGTGCTCCATCTGTTCATCCCTCCTTCCCTCTCGCCAAACCTCTGGAAACCATGATCTATTTATTGTTTCTGTAGCTGTGCTTTTTCCAGAATGTCATTTGTTGAATCATACATTTTGTAGCCTCTTCGGACTGGCTTCTTTGATTTAGTAATATGTCTTTTAAGTTTCTTCTATGTCTTTCATGGCTTGATAGCTCATTTGTGTTCACTGCACATATATTTTTTTAAATTTACATATATGTTCCCTTCATTGTTTCCAAGGACATTAAGAGCTTTAGCTTTTTAAACTTACATAGTTATCAAAGGAATAAAGACAACCACAAAATAAAAATTAATTCAAAAAGATACATACACCTTGCTATTAACAGCAGCATTATTTATAATTGCCAAGATATGGAAGCATCCTAAGTGCACATCAATAGTTGGATAGATAATGAAGATGCAGCACACATATACGTAATGGAATGCAACTCACCCATAAAAAAGAAGGATGTTTTGCCATTTGTGGCCCTTCATTCACTTTTTTTTTCCACTTCAAAAATCAGAATTTTATAACTGGCATAAACATTTCCATTACATCAAAAACAAGAAAATACCTAGAAATAAACTTAACCAAGGAGGTTACTTATACTCCAAAAGCTGAAATGACACAAAGAAATGGAAAGATTTCTTGTGCTCTTGGATTGGAAGAATCAACACTATCAAAATGGCCATACTACCCAAAGCAATCCACAGATCCAATGCAACTCCTGTCAAAATATGACATTTTTCACAGAACTAGAACAATTCCAAAATTTATATGGAACCATAAAAGACCCCAAATTGCCAAAGCAATCTTTTCTAGGTCTTTTTTTTTTCTCTGTCTTCTTTTTGTTCTCTTTTCTTGTGCTTTGATGACTAGAGAAGTTCCTTTAACATTTGTTGTAAAGCTGGTTTGGTGGTGCTGAATTCTTTCAGCTTTTGTTTTTCTGTGAAGCTGTTGATTTCTCTTATCAAATCTGAATGAGAGCCTTGCTGGATAGAGTATTTTGGGTTGTAAGTTTTTCACTTTCATCACTTTAAATATATCATGCCACTCCCTTCTGGCCTGTAGAGTTTCTGCTGAAAAATCAGCTGATAACCTTATGGGAGTTCCTTTGTATGCTATTTGTTGCTTTTCTCTTGCTGATTTTAATATTTTCTCCTTATCCTTAACTGCTGTCAATTTGATGACTATGTTCTTCAGTGTGTTCCTCTTTGGGTTGATCCTGTGTGGCACTCTCTGTGCTTCCTGGACTTGGGTAACTGTTTCCTTTCCCAAGTTGGGGGAGTTTTCAGTGATTATCTCGCAAAACTTTTTCTCAGGTCACTTCTTTCTTTCTTCTCTTTCTGGGACCCCTATAATGCAAACATTAGAGTGCTTCATGTTGTCCCAGAGTTCTCTTAAACTATCCTTATTCCTTTTTATTCTGTTTTCTGTTTTCTGTTCTGAAGTAGTGATTTCCACTAATCTGTCTTCTAGCTCACTGATCCATTCTTCTGCCTCATTTAATCTATTCTTGGTTCCTTCTAGTATGTTATTCATTTCAGTGATTTTGTTCTTCAATTCTGTTTGGGTATTCTTTATATTTTCCAACTCTTTGCTAAAGACTTCACTCTGTGCATCTATACTCCTCTTGAGTTCTCTGAACATCATCACCATCATTACTTTAAATTCTTTCTCAGATAAATTGCTTATCTTCTTATCACTTATTTCTTCTTCTGGGATTTTATCTTGTGCCTTGGCCTGGGAAATAATCCTCTGCTGCCTCATGTTGTCTATCTTTCTATGTATTTGTGGAGTCCTTCCACAGGCTTTGGGATTATTGTTTTCTTATTTCTAGTATCTTCCCCCAGTGGATGAGGCTGTACTAGTAGCTTATGCAGGGTTCCTGGCAGGAGGAGCCGGTGCCTGCCCACTGCTGGGTGAAGCTTATCCTAGACCTCTGGTGGGTAGGGCTGTCTAAAGGCCTTTGTGGCTTAGGAAGTCTGATGATGGGTGTGGCCATATTCCCACCCTGTATGTTGTTTGGCCTGAGACTTCCCTACAGGCTGTTGGGTGGGGCTAGGTCTTGGTGCTAATGATCCAATCAAGATGTGAGCCTCCAGGAAAGTTCATGTAGCTGAACACTCCCAGAATGTCTGCCACCAGCTTTTATGTCCTCTGAGTGAGACATAGCTGTCCCCCACCCCCTGCCAGAAAACCCTCCAAATCCAACAGGCAGGCCTGGCCCAGGTTCCTATGAAATAACTGCCTCTGCCCTTGGACCTGGCACACGTGAGATTCCTTGTACACTTCCTAAGCGAATGGACTCTCCGTTTCCCCTGATCCTGTGGGGCTCCCAGCACTAAGCCTCGCTGACCTTCAAAACCAGATGTCCTGGGGTCTCCTTCTCTCCCCAATTCCGGAAACTGGGCTGGGGAGCCTGACATGAGGCTTAGAGCTCTCACTCCTTTGGGAGGGCCTCTGGAACTAGTCTTCAGCTTGTGGGTCACCCACATGTGGGGTATGGGGCCCAATTATAACACGAGCACACCCCTCCTACCATCCTGCTGTGGTTCCCTCTTTATGTTTGCAGTTGCAGAGGATCTTTTTTTGCTGGGTTCCAGTCTTTTTATTCGATGGTTGTTTAGCATTCAGTTGTGGATTTGTTGTAGTCATGAGGAGAGATGAACTCATGGTCTTATCACTCCGCCGTCTTCACTGGAAATAGAATGCATATTCTTTAAGAATCAGTTCTGTGAATCTCTTTTCCAGAGGCAGATTGTAAAAGTTGTGAAAGAGCTGCAGTGTTTGTTAAGGGGAATTTTGTATGTAATGTTTAACAGGCAGATAGGACATTGTTCTAGGAGAGTTTTCTCAGTTCTTTCTAGACTGGACAGTGTAGGTTTTATGTGTAGTTTTCATTTATTTGGTGTTTTGTTTTGACTAGAATTGAGGTATGCACGGGGGAGAAGAACAGTATTGGGGCAGCAAAGTATTATGTATCTCATCTGTGCAAACATACTGGTTTTCCTCACAGAAAACTAGGTAAGAAAGGAAAAACAGCAGATAAGACACATATAAATAGGGAGAGAATTAACATTGTTATTTTATATATATATATTCATTTAATATATTTATATATAATCATTATATATATTTATACGTATATATACACACACACATATATAATCATTTAATCCTCACAAAAGCTCTATGAGGTAGATTTTATTATTTACCCCAATTTGTAGATATGGCTCAGAGGATTTACACAACTTGCCCACAGCCACAAAGCTACTAAATAATCTGACAAAGCTAGGAGTTGCACTTGGGATACTGACTCTAAAATCCATGCTCCATTTTGTACAATATCCTGTCTACCCACAGGGAAAATGTTTTTTCTTTCTGTCAGCCCTTCTTCGTAAGATTTTCTTTTTCTCTACCCTCTACAGTTTCTTTCTCAAAGCTGAGAGAAGAGAGATAAGATTTTTAAATGTAAGGCTTAAGAGAACACTGACGAGCATAAAAAACTACAAGACCCAAGAAAACAATTGCAGGGACTTCAACACTGACATCAAGATTAAAGGGATATGAGATTGGACAAAGGGGAAAAATATATTTTCAGTACCAATTATCAGTGACCTGGGGACGGGATCCATCTGCAATCTAATTTATTCCTGCACTCAGCAGATAATTTATTGGACACTTACTATGTTTTAAGCTCTCTTCTAGGCACTTGTCATCTAGTGGAGAATGCAATAGAAAGAGTCTGTGAAGGTGGGATTTCTCTTTCAGTGGGGAAAATATACAAGCAAAAAACCAACAACAGCAAAAAGCAAGAACAAAAACCAACCATGGCACATAGTGCTAACAAGAAATTATGAGAGGACAGAGTCATGCAATGGGTTCTGGTTTTGCTAGAGTTATCAGGGAAAACTCCTCTAAGGCATAACATCTAAGGAGAAATTGTAGCTTGGCAACTGAGGCCAGTGAATGCCTAAAGCTTTGCAGGGGCGATTCTGAAAGCTGAAGTTCACTAAGGGAACCCAGTCAAGGCATCAAAACTGGGAAGTAGGGAGAGTTGTTGAATCTAGGCAGAAGGTGATTATAAAAGATGTCTAGAAACAAGAATAGAATTGCTACCTCCACCCCAACTGTAAGAAGGTACTGGTAATGCAAGCGTGATCTAAGAAAGGGGTGCAGCTTTTTTCTCCAAGAAGCATTTAGTCTTGGGGAAATGTGGGCAGCATGACTTTAAAAGTGTAGATCAGAAAGAGTGAGAGATATTAGATAGATATATGGATCTTTCCAGAATTTCATCTAAATAAGTTAAAGACAAACAGGGGTCAAACCTAATTCAGTCTTTTAACAAATAGGACAGGTGACAACAAAATATAGTAGGCCATATTCTGTTCACTATGGTTCTGAGCACATTTCTTTCCTGAACGTCAGTGCCTTGGAAGGAAACAAACAAAGAAAAATATCAGGTACCCAAAGGACCTGGGAGAAGTGGACTAGCTACACATCTTTTTCACCATTGGTGATATTGTTTGAGTGGAGGGATATTGGCACTGATAATCTGCTGAAGTACCTGTGGCTCTAGCATCAGGAAAAATACAACCTAAACCCTACTGTCCTAAACCTTACTGTCACAGGAACCAAGGGCTGTTACCTAGTTAGTTATCTAGTTCAACAACTTTAGGGATTACTGACTAATAACCTTGTCAGACAAACCCAAATAACAAGGGATGGCTGAGGCCACTTGAGCTGCCTTAAAATTTAAAGTACTGTTGAGATAACCAGACATGGACAAACAGAAGACTGTATAGAAGCTAGTTTTCAGAGATGCATATTCACATTAGCATATTCTTTGAAAGGTTGATGTATTAGGGAGTAGAAGTCATTGAGGGATGTAGGGAGAAGGGGGTATGCACAAATGAAAGAGCTGGCCACACAGTTTGATGAAGAAAGCCCAACTTGAGATCTGTACCTCTTTCAGTGCAACATGCTGGCATGTTGGCAGTGTTCTTCCATGGCAGAGAAAATTGCCTTTCAGGATGTTTGGTGGCCATATATGTGGCATAACATCTCCCAGTGTACTGCTAACTGTGATGTGCACAGGGGTTCAGGTGAAGTGTTACTGTCCTTAGCTGTCAAATATTTGTGTAATTTCTAGGAAATTCATTGTATCATTGTAAGAAAAATGATTCTACCTCATGTCAAGACTCCTGGTGTTATTATAATTCAAAATTAGTCATTCTCTTTTTCTCAAATCTGATATGTGATTCTGTTTTCCTCCAATTGCAGCCCCACACACAATACACATTTTTTAAATGAACATGTTAGAGTCAGTTCCTAAGACAGTTAATCTTTTTCTTTAATAAATCTGAGGTCTATATTCTTTAGAATGTAAACTGGTAAACTGTTATGAAAACAGCATGGAGATTTCTTTAAAAACACTGAAAATAGACTTACCCTATGATCCAGCAACCTTACTCCTGGGCATATATCTGGAGGGAACTCTAATTCGAAACAATATATGCACCCCAGTGTTCATAGCAGCACTATATACAACAGCCAAGACACGGAAGCAATCTAAATGTCCATCAACAGAGGGCTGGATAAAGAAGCTGTGCTGTATTTGTATAATGGAATACTACTCAGCCATAAAAAGAATAAAATAACACCATTTGCAGCAACATGGATCGATCTGGGGATCATCATTCTAAGTGAAGTAAGCCAGAAAGAGAAAGAAAAATACCATATGATATCACTTATATGTGGAAAAAAAATTAAAAAAAAAGACACTAGTGAACTTACTTACAAAACAGAAGCATACTTACAGACAAGGTAAATAAACTTATGGTTACTGGGGGGAAAGGGGATGAGAAGAGATAAATTGGGAGTTCAAGATCTGTAAATATTAACTGCTCTATATAAAATAAATAAAAACAAATTTATTTTGTATAAGACAGGGACCTATATTCAATATCTTGTAGTAACCTATAAAGAAAAAGAGTATGAAAATGAATATATGTATGTATATGTATGATTGAAACATTATGCTGTGCACCAGAAATTGACACATTATAACTGACTATACTTTAATAAAAAAATAAAATAAAATAAGGAGATTATCCTGGGCCACCTGGATGATCCCAATGCATCCTTAAAAGTAGAAAAATAGGCAGAAGAATCCATCAGAGATTTGGAGGAAATGGGAGGCAAGAGAGATGACATAGAAGGATAGATGAGAGAGATTTGAATGAAAAAAGTCTCATTTCTGGTGCTGACTTTGAAGATGGAGAAAGAGCCAAAGAATGTAGGTGACCTGTTAAGCTGAAAACAATGTCCAGCCAACAGCCAGCAAGGAAATGGAGACTACATGGAATTTAATTTGGCTTCCTGAACATGCGTTGAAGGGGATTCTCCTCCAGAGACTCCAGACAAGAGCCAAGGCTGGCCAATACCTTGATTACGGCCTGTGAGGCCAGGAGCAGAGAAATCAGACAAGCCACTCTGTGCCTGGACTTCTGACATATAGAAATTTTGAAATAAAAAATTGTGTTTTTATGGAAGACACTATGATTGTGGTAATTTTTACAGTAGTGATAGAAAACTTTATGGGTACTTTAAACTTTACCCTAGGTGAAGCAAATAGGAAAGGGTGGTCATTCCCCAGAATCTTGAGAGGAAACAACAAAACATAGACGATCTCCTCTGAGTCTCCAATTACTACTCCTAATGTGATGGAGGTAGGGAATTGAGGAAGTGGATATTTTCAAAGATCCCTTCCAGATTTAAAAATCCCAGTTGTGTAATTATATTTAATTTTAAATAGTATGATAGAGGTGCCACCAGTGGGGGCAGGTGAGCAGTTGCATCCCAGAGGAGGCTGCTAGGAAGGTGGGGCTCTGAAGAGGGAACTTCATTGTCAAGTGTTAGGCCTTGAAAACATTGCCCAGGTATAATATGCCATTGGTGGTCATCTTCACAAGGATTACAAAATTTTAAATCATGTGTGTGGATCCCATATTTCTATTGGTGTAGTCCAAGGACCAGCAGCATCAGCATCATTTGGGAATTTGTCAGAAATGTAGAATCACTGGACTCACTCCAGACCTAATGAGTCAGAATCTCATTTTAACAAGGGCTCCAGATGATTTAAATACACAAGGCACAGTGTTATGTATTGAAGATACTACCTTTGGATAAGGTGGGCTACCATCTTCCAGGTCTTCATAGTGGTGAAGCAAATGGTAGAAGAAGGAAAAAAACAAGTTTTGAATTCAGTAATTCCTTGAAATATGCTGTGACATAGGAAATTTTTATGACCCTACAATGATAGAGCTGGCAGGGACCTTATCAACCTCATCTCACCCCCTCACTTTGTAAGGAAGGAAAAATCAGCTCTGTAGCAGTGATCAGAATCATCCATTCTACCTGTGCTACTAGACAAACAAAAAACCTCTGATTTAAAGAAAGTGTCAACAAGGGATTGTCCTTGACTTTTGTACTTTTTGGCATTCCTCAAATTCTTTTCACATCACTGTAAAAACTGCATTTAAGTTAGAAAAGTGAAGCAGTTGAAAAAGAAAAGGAAAAGCAATTCTAGTGTTCAAGAAACTCAGACCCTTTTGAAAGAAATAAAAAGGAAAGAAATCATTTTCTCCAAGCAGCTCAATGCAACAATTAATGTGATGAAGTGAATAACTTGGGAGGAGATTGCATAGTGTATGAATGCTGTATGAATGTAGCAGAACAGAAAACAGGGACAGAAGTGAAAAGAAGGTACCTTGACTGGTGAGTACTTAGGAAGAAGAAGAGGATGAAGGTGAACATTAAACTGGTTGGTTCGTAGTTTCACCTTCTCACATCCCATTTAGATTACTCTCTCAATGAAGAGATTGGTGAAAAGATTGGATTCCAAAATGATACAAATTTTGATCGCAAAATGTAGCAGATTTCAGGGATTCAGGTGGATCCTTAACTGAGGTCAAAGTGGAAGAGGAAGAACAAGATCCCCAGGGTCCTGAATTTGAGACTGAGGAGGAAAGAAAAATGTTGTCATTAGTCATACCAGATTCCAGGAGGGAAAACTTCCTGATTTCTCCCACACTGATGAATTTTTTACTCTGAACTCAACACCGTCTAGCTCTGCCATGAAAAGCCTTATTTGCTTATAAATGTAGAGAAACAAACTAGAGTTGGAAAAATAACAGCTGGATGTTGAGGCTGAAAGACTGAAGGTAGAAAAAGAATGCCTACAGGCTGAGAAAGAGAGGCTGCAACATTTAGACATGGAGCATGAGCAGCTTCAGCTAGAGAAGGAGCAGCTGCTGATTGAAAGAGAAACAATGTTACTGATAGTCAACTCAGAGAAGCCAGCTTTGAAAAATGAACTTGGTCAGGAGAAAAATCTGTTCTTCAACACTGGATATAGAAACAGAGAAGTTAAAACTTGAGAAAGAACACTTGCTGCTGGAAAAATATAGGCTGCAGTTTTTGAAATTTGAATCAGAGAAGCTTCAGTTTGAAAACAAACGCTTACAAGTAGAAAAACAGAGACTACAAATTCAGAAGGAAAGTCACTTGCAGTGATTTATCTAGGTCTTCATTTATCAAATGTTTATAAACCATAGGTTTTATATCAGGTAATTTAAAAATAGTTGCAGAATTAGCTGTATTGTTGGATTTTTGTCCTGTTTAATGTCAATGTTTTCAATAGAAAAAAATACTTCTTTGTGAGTAATTGTATGCTTAAGTAGTATATTATATAAAAACTATTTGCCCTAACATAAATAGTATAGCAGAAACTATTGTGCTATACCCTTTAAATTTGTAAAATTACATAATCTGTGCCCTCAGAGTTTACAGTCATGTCTAGGTAAAGCTCTAGCTCAGTAGTCCCCAACCGGGGTGATTTTGGCCCCCAAAAGACATTGTGGTGTCTGGAGACATTTTTGGTTGTCAAAACTGGGAAGTGGGACATGTTGCTACTGGCATATATGGGTAGAGGATAGAGGCGCCTACATCCTGCAATGCACACGAGAGCACCTTACAAAAAAGAATGATCTAACCCAAAATATCAATATTACTGAGGCTGAGAAACCCTGTCCTAATCTGACTAAGCATTTCTTAAGCTTTGTTTCACAGTTTCAAAATATTAAAACCTCAGATATTCACTTGAGAGTTACTTAAATGGCCCAAAACATTTAACTATGAAACATTACTGTGTAGTATATTGAATATAGGAAGTGATGAAGATTATAGGTATTTTATTCCCATTTTTCCATCTATAAATAACCTGAGATTCAGAAAACAATACAGGGAACATCAGAGATTGTCTAAAGTGGGTCACTTTGAAAAGCAGTTCATTCGTCTAGCTATTGATGCATTAGAAGCAACACACACTTTTTAAGCTTCCCCTTCTTTGAATTCATTGTCTTAGTTTAGATATAAAAATTGTCATATCAACCATGTACTGAAATTTTTATGTAAGTAAATGGTTAAAGCTAGTAAAAATGGTACCAATTTAAAAATTGTTCTAGTAGTCCATGAGCTTGAACTCAATGAGTGGGTCATTTGATTTTTAAAAATAGATAGTAGCTGTTTGGAACTGGAAGTGGGAGTTGGGAGTGGGGGGAGAATGTCTTCTGTATCCAGTAGTAATGATGATGATGATGATGAAATAATGATAGTAGCTATGTGTTATGAATTAGGGAAGCACTTACTGCACACTATCTGACCTAATCTGTAGAGCAAGTCTTGAGAGTATTTATCTATTATTATTGTTGAATCTAAGGCTTAGAGAAGTCACACAGTGAGTAAATGGCTGATTTCATAAATTGTGGTGTATTTTGGCTGTGTCACTCCCTGAGGAACGGAGTTTGTATCTTTAGTCCCTTTGGTATGTATTCTGAGACCAAGGACTTGCTTAATCTGCTGATTTGCTGTCAGTCCTCTGAAGGTGCTTTTCCCACAATCCAGGTGATTCTAATGCACACTAAAGTTGAGAATCACTGCATGAAATCATTTTGTATTTTCCATTTCTAGGGCTGATATGTAGCCTTAATACATCTCTTCTATTGACAGATACTACCTTGATTCTGCATTTGTTCCTTGTTAATTAAAGCATGGCTTGAAACCATAAGTGATATTTGAGTATGGGTATATAAGGAAAAGATATACTTCTACTTAGTTACCTTAGCTTTGAAATAGTGTTATTTTTCTATACCTGAAATAAATGCTTCTACATAGAAATAAAATTTGCCTATACTAACTGAAAAAGAAAGATGTAGTATGATATATTAATGGCTTTATACTGTTTTGGATTACTGAATTAGAATTTCAGAGCAATAGAAACCTTAAGGTTTATTTAGTTCATCCACAAATTTAATTCTTTTTTCTAACATTTTTTATTGATTTATAATAATTTTACAATGTTGTGTCAAATTCCAGTGTAGAGCACAATTTTTCAGTTATACATGAACATATATATATATATACATTGTCACATTCTTTTCTCTGTGAGCTACCATAAGATCTTGTATATATTTCCCTGTGCTATACAGTGTAATCTTGTTTATCTATTCTACATTTTGAAATCCCAGTCTATCCCTTCCCACCCCCGCCCAAATTTAATTCTTGAATTCTCACAGCACCTACATTTGTTCATGCATTCATTCTCTTATTCATTCAATGAATAGTTACTAAGCTACTGTGCAATATGCCAGGACCTGTGGATAAGGGACTCCTTCCCCTCTAGCCAAACAGTGTAGCCTTTGAAGTCAGAGGGTGTCATGTTAAAAGACTCTTCAAAGGTATGAAAAACCCTCTTGTAAGGATGTCTTGACATAAGCAAGCAATATTCCTCTACCCACTCCTTATGACAGGAGTCACACACCCAAATGCCTTCAGAGGAGACGCAGATAATGTAAATGAGTGAAAAGGAGCAGATGAACTAGAAAAGGGGATGCTAAAGAAAACTGAGGCAAACAGGAGAGCATATGTCTCATCTAAAGTGGTAGACACTACCTATCTTCAGCCAAATGTTGCTATACAGAGATGTGAGCCCAGTATTAACTAAAGAACAACAAGATAGCATGATTAAGAGTGTAGATTCTGAAGCCAGATTCTCTGAATTTGAATTCTGGCTCTGCCATTTACCAGCTGGTGATGAAGGCCAGTCACTTAGCCTTTCTGTTCCAGTTTCCTAAATTCTAAAATAATAATGATGATGATATCTTTGCCATAAATCTTGTATGAGATTTGAGTTAATTTGTGCTAAAGGGCTTAGAAAAATAACTAGTACATAACAAATACTGAACACATATCTTCAGAAATGTTTAGAGAAGTCAGAAACTCAAGTTTTCTCAAGAAACTTCCCAATTTAAAAATGTTTGCAACTACCAATTTTTATGAAATTTGTGTAGGCCTAACCAAATGTCTATGTACCACATTCACTTCCTTAAGGTTTCACTTTGCACAGCAAGGCCATTGGCTCTCCCCTCTTTGCATTGGATGGTTAGCCTATGTTACTAGGGCAACGTGAAGCGCCTGTTTTGGCATCTCTTCCCCATCATCTCTTTTCTTTTCCATCAGATGATGCATGTTTCCTTACCCCAATATCATCCTCCCATGCATTGTCCTTTGCCCATTACACTTCACCTTTCTGTCTCAAATAGCCACTGCCTCATGTATACACAGGTATCATCAAGGTGCCACATGTGCATAGGCAATGCAACAGTTTCCCTTGTCTTTAAACCTCTTCCTCTTTCCTGTGAATCCGTAATGTCTTTACAACATATCTCAAGAAAGTCTTCTATTCTTTACTCGTTAGTATCACACAGGAAGCATAAACTAACACTGGTAGATAGTACTGACTGAAAAATAGTACTAGCATTAGACGAAAGAAAGGTAAGTTTTAAGTTTTGAAATAAAATTATTCAAGCACCAATTCTTCCAAATCACAGCAAGATGCATTATAGGAAGGAATTATATGCCCAACATTACATTTGGAGATAATGTGGACATAATTTGGACATTACATTTGGGAGTTAACAATAGAGTTAAAATATTAATACTACGTAAGTTGCAATTTATAAATAGCAATGCAAAAAAGATAACTATAATTCAAAGAAAGAAAATCCAGAAGTACATTAAAAGAATAACATGCCATGACCATGGAGCTTTAGTTTCCCACTTGTAAAACAAAATCACACAGCTAAGATGCCTGGTTGCACTTAAAATTCATGACCACAAACCTCAAATTGGCACTCAACGCTGCCTGGCATCCTACTATGTTTCCCAGTAGGTCAGCTTACCCACTCTTCTTTTTAAAGATCCCATCTTCTTTCCCACTCATTCTCAGCTAATGCTACCTCATACTTCACTGAGAAAATAATAAGCTTCAGAATTTCCTTGTACTCTCCCCACTCATATTAAGTGTCTAAAACTACTAGTACGGATCTATTTCTGCTCGTATCAAAAACCAGTCCCAAACTTGTATTCTGAACACTATATTCTCTCATCTTCTCAAGGACTTCGTTTTTTAATTAAGCTCCCTCTTTCATAAATCACTATTCTTTTCCTTCGTCTATATCATTATTACTAGCATACAAATATGGCCTGACAGGTCCTATCTTACCAAAAAGTGACTTCCCTCAAATTACACAAACTACTTTAGCTTCCACTCTATTTCTTTAATTACTGGAGAGTTATTTCCACTCCCTATTTTTTCCATTTTATTACCATACTATCACCCTTCAGTCCATTCCAATCTGGCTTTCTTCCCAATGACTCCACTGAAACCAATCTTGGCAAGGTTATTAATGACTTCTGTGTTGCCAAACTTATTGATGAATTTCTGTCTTTATCTTAAATGTTTAGAAACATTCATTTCAGTGGCCTACTCTTTCTTTCTCAATCTCTCTCCTCTCTTGGTTCCTGTAATATCAAACATTATGGGTTTTCTTCCTGCCACCCTAAACACTCCTCAGGCTCTGCTAACTGCTCTTCTTCCAGAAATCTTATCGTGTCTATAGACTTAGTCCTGGGGTTTTTATTTTCTTCTCTCCTTTTTCTTAATTGGAGTATAGTTGATTTACAATGTGTTAGTTTCATGCGTACAGCACAGAGATTCAATACTTTTGCAGATTATATTCAATTATATGTTATTACAAAATAATAGGTATAATTCCTTGTACTATACAATAAATACTTTTTGCTTATCTATTTTATACATAGTAGTTTATATCTGTTAACGCATACCTCCAATTTGTCCATCTACCTGTCTAGTAAAGACAAGTTTGTTTTCTATGTCTGTGGGTCTGTTTCTGTTTTATATATACATTCCTCCTAATTTTTAGATTTCACATATAAAGGATATCATATAACAGTTACCTTTGTATAACTTATTTCAATGAGTATAATATTCTCAAGATCAATCCATGTTAGTACAAATGACAGTATTTCAATTTTTATGGCTGAAAGTTCAGAAGGGTTATGCCTCCAGCTTTGTTATTTTTTTCCCTCAGAGATGCTTTGGCAATTCTAGGCCTTTAGTGGCTCCTTATAAATTTTAGTATTATTTGTTCTAGTTCTGTGAAAAATATCATGGGTATTTTGATGGAAAGTGCATTAAATCTGTAGATTGTTTGGGGTAGTATGGGCATTTTAACACTATTATTTTTAATATTTAACTTTTGTCATTTTAATTATGATATATCTTAGTGTGGGTTTGTTTGAGTTCATTGTGTTTGAGACCCTCTGTGCTTCTTGTACCTCAATATTGGTTTCCTTCTTTAGGTTTGGTAAATTCTCAACCATAATTTCTTCAAATACTTTTTGTTTTGTTTTCGGGGGGTGGGTTATTAGGTTTATTTATTTTTATTTATTTATTTTTTAGTGGAGGTTCTGGGGATTGAACCCAGGACCTCGTGCATGCACTCTACCACTGAACTATATATACCTTCTTCCCTTCAAATACATTTTTGGTACCCTTCTCTCTCTTCTCCTTCTGGAACCCCTATTATGCATGTTTGATGTTATCCCAGGTATCTCATTTTTTGCACTCATTTTTTTTTTTCTATTTGTCATTGTGTCTGCTCTTCTGATTGGGTAATTTCCATTATTCTATCTTCCAGATGACTTATTCTTTTGTGTAATTTAGTCAGCTATTCATTGCTTCTAGATTGGTTTTTAATCTCTGAAATTAAATGATCTATTTTTGTTTGGTTCATCTTTATAGTTTCTAGTTCCTTGTTACAGTGATCTGTGTTATCAATATTCTTTCATAACTCAGCATTTTTGTTACCACCTTTTTGAACTTGGGGTATAGTAGACTGGCGAGCTCTGTTTCAGTATTTGTTCTTTCAGCATGTTTCTGTTGCTCTTTTAATTGGGAGTCATTCCTCTGTCTTTTCATTTTACTTAACTTTTTTTTATCTCTATGAATTTCGGAGAAAGAGTTATCTATTGTGGTCTTGAAAAGGAGTTTTTATGTGGGGGTATCCCTGTGTAGACTGTTTGTGTCTGATGTCTTTTGTGTGAGGGCTGGTTTTGATATGGATGGCAGCCACATCATTCCTCATTTTGTCCTTGTTATTATCTCCTTGATAGGGGATGTGGTTGGTGTTGGACATAAAGCCTGTTCAGGATGTGTGGCAGAAATTCTCTGCTTTGTTGCTGTTGCTGCCTTCTCAGGGAAGGGGTCTGTTTCCCAGTTGTTGGAGTAGAAGCCCTGAGGGTCGGACTCAGTCAGTCTTCATTCCCTTTGAGTGGGTACCCTGCCTTAAAGAGATGACTGCTTAAGCACATGAGGCCTGCATGCTCACAGAGGACCTATGTGCTGCCTATGTAGGCACCCATGGCTCTGCTCAAAGGCAGCCCAAAGTTGCATCCCTTCCTCTCTTGTGTTTGTACCAGATTTCGTGAAAGGCTGTGGCATGGAGTGGGTGAGGCTGGAGTGTTTGTTAGGCTGGGACTGAGGGTTGGGACATTATGGCTGCGAGAATTGTGATGGCTGGGCCGTTGTGAGATCTGGGCTGCCTCTGTGGTAATCTTCTCCCAGGACCTGTCTGCCCCAGATCCAGCACCAAGCTGTGTTATATAGTAGGTGGGGCCAGAGCAGTCCCTGGTTGTGAGTGGGGATTGCAGCATGTTGGTCACAGGGGACTCTAGCAGCTGCACTGCTGCCAAAGGTCTGGGCTGGGTCTGTGGTACTGTTTGGGTAAGCACCAACAATGGCTGCTCCTGCCCCACCCAGACCACACCCCAGGCTCCCTGGTCAGCTCTGTGCCACTAGATAGAGTCTTTCTCCAGGACCCTCTGCCCTAGATCCCATGCCAAGCCATGGCATGGAGAGGGGCTAGTGTGTTTGCACAGCTTGGATTGGGGAGCATGGTGAGATGGCAGCTGCTAGTGCAGAGCTTTCTCTGTTCTGTCTGTTGGGAAGCTAGCAATCATGCATTCTTCTCCAGTGGAGTCTAGGCTTCTCCAGAAGTTCTCCCAGAAGCCATGGGGTTTATCTCATATTCATAGTACCACAGGACTAAGATGCAGAGCCTATGGTTTGACCTACTCCCCAGGGTGAGTGTCCAACTCTACTGTCTTCCTTTTCCTCTTAGACCCTTCACAAGGGCACAGGTCTTAGCCCGATGCTTTTTTTTCTTGTCCTACTTTATTACGTAGAAATCTTTCTTGCAGCCTTGGTTATATAAGAGTTCTTCTCCCAGTTTTCAATTAGTTGTCTATGAGAATTGTTACACGTGTAGATGTGTTTCTGATGTGTTTGTGGGAGGAGGTGCATTCTATACCTTCTTAGTCTGCCATCTTGATTTTTCTCCAGTAACAGTCCTCTTTTCTCCTTTTTACCCTCTTTCCTTCCCTTTGCTTCCCTCTGCTACCTTTCCCTACATGACCCTATATAATTTTATAGCTTTTAAATATGAGCTACATATTGATGATGCCCAGATATATATGCCCAGCTTTGCTTTCTTTCCTGAGCTCCAAATTTATGTGTCCAACTGCCTGTTGGACATGAATATCTAACTTTCACATTCAGTGTGACCTTACAGAACTCTTCATTCTCAGAATCTTTATTTTCATCTCCCACTTCACATTGTTTTCCTCATCTTCCTGAATTACACCATTATATATCAAGTTGCTTAGAAGTTATCCTTGATTTTTCCCTTTTACCTTGCTCCCATATCCAATTTGTCAGCAACTCCTATCCATTTCCACCAGCTTTTTAGTCTGAAATTTCAAGCCCACAAGAACAACAAAAGAATAATAAAATGAATACTTACATATTCTTTATTTAGATTCATCAATTATTAACAAATTCTTTCATCTTTCTTCCCCATCCCCATGTCTCTCCTTCTGTGAACCATTTAAAAGTTCGTTGTACACATCATGAAACTTCACCTATAAATACTTTACCATGTACCTCCTAACAACAAGAGTGATGTCCCACACAACTATAATGCCACTATACAGACAAAAAATTGACACTGATACAATATTATTTAACGTACAGTCCATATTTGAATTCCCCCAACTATTCCCATAATATCCCTTGTAGCTTTTTTATTTTCGTCTTATCCAGGCTCAGGCATTGTATTTATTTGTGGTGCTTCTTTAGTCTCCTTTGATATAGAACAATAGTTCTTGACTTTTATTGCCTTTCATAACACTGACATTTTTTCAAGGGCCCAAGTAGTTGTTTTACAAAATAATTTTTAATTTGGATTAGTATGATTGTTTCACTGTGTTTAGATATGTCTTGTCAGTTATACCTCCAGGATACATCTTAAATGTTTCCATTAATTTCTGTCTCCACCTTTACTATCCTAGCCCAAGTCATAGTTAATTCTGATCTGGACTAATATGAAAACTTTCCAACTATTTTTTTTCTTGCTCCACTTTATCTGTTTTTCCAACAGCAGCCAGACTGATCTTTTAAAAATGCCAATTGGATCATACCATCCCTATACTTAAAACCCATCAATAGCTTCTGCTTCTCCTTTAGAAAAACATCCAAACCTCTTAACATTTTACTCACTACTTCCTCCAGGGCCACATTGCCATTTTGAATTATATCAGTTCTTACCTGCTTTGGGACCTTTTCATGAATGGTATGTTCCTTTTGGAATGTTCTTCCTCTTGTTTTTCACCTGGCTGTCTTCTACTCATCACTCATATCTCACTTTAAATATATTTTAGAGTAGACTCTTGTGACCATTTATTGTAAAATAGATATGTCCTATGATTCTCTTTCACAGCCTGTTCCTTCCCTTGATACTCTTATTGTAATTTGTAATTCTATATCTATTTGTAATTATTTAGTTAATGTGTATTTCATAAAGGTAGAGTATGTATTTTATATGCCATTGTATTCCCATGGTAAGTCAGTGCCTAGCACATAGTAGTGAACTCAGTAAGTATTTGTGAAATGAAAGAAAGAGATTGGTGGGAAAGGTTATAGACCCTCAGAATGTGTTTAAGCACACATTAGATAGATAGATAGATAGATAGATAGATAGATAGATAGATAGATATACATATCACTAGATTTGTCCATGAGGCAGAAATGATTGAAGTATCCTGTTCAACTGTCTAGACTTTTCCATTGCACATACTTTTATTGTTTTTTAATTAACTCAGTACCACAGTTACAGTTCAGAATGCAAAGGCCTAGCCCTTCCATGTGACTTGTAGACCTCCAATGGTAGTATGTCTCAAACGTAAATAATATGCATACTACTTTTAATGAAAAAGTGTTGTAACCCAACAATTGACTTAATTTTTTTATTATGGTGATATTTAAATATGTACAAACATGATACTATACCCAAACTCTTTATGCTTATAGTCCTTCTAAAACTATAAACCAAAGAATATTTCTAGATTAAATGAAAAATGCTCAATTAATACAATTCAAAACAACATTGTTTTTGGTAACAAATCATTTGCCATTTGCTAATGAATATGTTACTGACTACCATGGTGCATGTTACTCTGAATGTTCATGTCTGTACCACTGTATACTGTGAGACTCAATTCTCCCACTGCAGTTTTTTAAAATTTCAGCCACTGCAGAACTATTATTTGTGTAGCCAGCCATGATGCCATTTAGTCTTCCTTTGGTGAGAATTTATTATTTACATATTCATTTCACTGCCATTCTCATCTTACTCCACTATAGTTAAAATAGTGGAATATATAATTAAAATAACATGTGTAACACAGATTCCAAAATTGATGGCAGTGCTCACTTATGAGGTGGTCAACCAGATGATCCAGAATGTGATTTTTGTTAAGTTATATTACTATCAGAATGAAAATACACAAAAATGAAAATATCATAGAGAACTTGCTGCCACCTGCGATTATATTTATGGATCCCCAGAGGGTTCTGAGCACCTCAGAGAAATAGAACATATAAGATTCAGAGATTCTACCATACAGATGTAACATATTAATTGCTAAGTGGATATTTTTGAAAAGAGATTGCTTTTACTATCAAACAGATCAGCCTTGATGATGGGTTAAGTATTTGGGTTTTAGCTGTAATAATTACAACAATGACTACTACCAATTTAGTGATCATCTACAATGCTCTAGGACCTATACTAAGAGATTTTTCAGCTCATTTTATCTATAGCATTTCATTTTATCTTTACACAACCTTTTTACATAGCTAACACCCCCATTTTTCATTTGAAGAAACTGAAGCATAGAGACATAAATGAATAGTCTAAGACTATAGAGCCAGTTTATGAAGAAATTATGTTTAAATTGCAGGCTGACTAAAATTGACACAACATTGTAAACTAACTATACTTCAATAAATTGGAGGCTGACTAGGATTTGACTGACATTAGAACTTGTATTTTATTGCTGTGTTCCACTGATAATAGACTGACTAATTTATCCTGCTATCTTGGTGGACACAAATAGTTCAGCAAAAAACATTACCCGTGTGATTTTAAAAATTTATTTATATATTTAAAAATTTTTTTTATTATTAAGGTATAATTGACATATAACATTATATTAATTTCAGGTGTACAACATAATGATTAGATATTTGTACACATTGAAAAATCACTAAAATAAGTTTAGTTACCATGTATCAACATACATAGTTAAACTTTTTCTTTTTTCTTTTTCCTGTGATGAGGACTTTTACAATTTATTTTTTTAACATTTTTTACTGATTTATAATCATTTTACAATGTTGTGTCAAATTCCAGTGTAGAGCACAATTTTTCAATTATACATGAACATATATATATTCATTGTCACATTTTTTTCTCTGTGAGCTACCATAAGATCTTGTATATATTTCCCTGTGCTATACAGTATAATCTTGTTTATCTATTCTACAATTTTGAAATTTATGATCTTAGCAACATTCAAATATGAAATACAATGTTATTAACTATAGCCACCATGTGGTACATTATATTCCCATGACTCATTTATTTTACAGCTGGAAGTTTGACTCCTTTTACCCATTTCAGCCATCCCTGGCTTCCCCTCCCCTCTGGCAACCACATATCTGTTCTCTGTATCTATCTAAGTTTGGGGTTATTTTTTGTTAGTTGTGTGATTTTTTTAAAATAGTGTTTTAAAATATTCCTTTCCTTCAATGAAAAATCATGAATTACTGCTACATAAAACCAAGAGAGATGAATCTTACAATCTCACAAATATAATGTTGAACAAAAGAAGCCTGACATTAAGCAATACATACTATTGGTTCCATTTATATAAAGTTATAAAACAGGTACAACTAATCTCCTATGTTAGAAGTCAAAGTAGTAGTTATCTTTGGAGAGAGTTGTGACTGGAAAGCAAGATGAGGTTGACAAATGAGTGGCTTGGTAATATCCTGTTTCTTGATCTGACTGCTGGTTACACAGGTAACCGGCTCATTGAGTTCTACAAACATGATTTGTATATTTTTGTATATACCACTTTATACTTTTAGCTTAAAATTATTTCTTTCAATTTAACAATATGGCTGGGTATAAATTTACATCTTTTTCAGGTCGATGTTCCTGTTATTTGACTACTACATAGTGAAAGTTTTAATTAGTAGCTGCAAACAAATGTTCTCCTGCTTATTTCATTCAAAGGCCAGTAACTTTGATGAACATAGATGCAAAAATACTCAACAAAATATTAGCAAAACAAATTCAACAATACATAAAAAGGATCATTCACTATGATCAGGTTGAATTTATTTGAGGATCTAAAGGATGGCTCAACATTTACAAATTAATCAATGAGATATATCACATTAACAAGAGAAAGGATACAAATCGTATGGTTATCTCAACAGACACAGAAAAAGCATTTGAAAAAATTCAACATTCATTCATGATAAAAACTCCCATCAAAGTGAATATGGAAGGAACACATTGCAACGTTATAAAGGCCATTTATGACAAACCCACAGCCAACATCATACTCAATGTTGTGTAGATGAAAGCATTTCTGATAAATTTATACCAAGGCAAGTATGCCCACTCTCACCAGTTCTATTTCATGTAGTATTGAAAGTCCTAGCCACAGCAATCAGACAACAAAAAGAAATAAAAGGTATTCAAATTGGAAAGGATGAGGTAAAACTGTCATTGTTTGTTGATGATACGATACTTTATGTAGGGAGTCCTGAACTCTCCACCCCAAAACTATTAGAGCTAATAAATGAATCCAGTAAGGTGGCAGGATACAAGATTAATATACAGAAATCTATTGTGTTTCTATACATTAATAATGAAATATCAGAAAGAAGATGTAAAAATACAATATCATTTAAAATCCTATCAAAAAGAATAAAATACTTAGGAATAAATTTAACCAAGGATGCGAAAGACCTATACTCTGAAAACCGTAAAACTCTGATGAAGGAAATTGAAGAAGATAGAAAGAAATGGAAAAATATTCTATGCTCTTAGATTGGAAGAATTAATATCATTTAAATGCCCATCCTGCCCAAAATTATCTACAGATTTTTTGCAATCCCTATCAAAATACCCATGACAACTAGAACAAATAATCTCAAAATTCATATGAAACCATGAAAGATCCCAGACTGCCAAATTCTTGAGAAAAAAGAACACAGCTACCAGTGTAAACATCTCAGACTTCAGAATACACTACAAAGATACAATAATCGAAACATTGTGATACTGGCACAAAAACAAACACATAGATCAATGGAACAGAATAGATAGCCCATAAACAAACCCATACCCCTATGGTCAGTTAATCTATGACAAAGGAGGCAAGAATATACAGTGGAGAAAAGACAGTCTCTTCAACAAGTGGTGTTGGGAAAACTGGACTGTCACATGTAAAACAATGAGATTAGAACATTCCCTCACACCAAATGCAAAAATAAATTCAAAATGGTTTAAAGACCTCAGTGTAAGACAGGAAACCCACAACACTCCAGGACAACAAAATAGGCAGAACACTGTTTGATATAAATGGTAGCAATATTTTCTTAGATTAGTCTCCTAAGGCAAAATAAATCAAAGCAAAAATAAAAAAATGGGACTTAATTAAACTTGAAAGCTTTTACACATCAAATCAATCCAACAAAAAAAGAAAAGACAACTTATGGAATGGGAGAAAATATTTGCAATTGATGCGACTGACAAGGGCTTAATATCCCAAACAGCTCAACTTGAGTATCAAAAACCAAAAAACCCAATCCAAAAATTGGCAGAAGACCTGAATGGACATTTTTCCAAAGATGAAATGCAGATGGCCAACAGGCACATTAAAGGATGCTCAACACTGTTAATTCTTAGAGAAATGCAAATCAAAATAACAATGTTTTATCACCTTGCCCCTTTCAGAATGGCTATCATCAAAAAGTCTACAAATAACAAATGTTGGAGAGGATGTGGAGAAAAGGTTACCCTTGCACTCTGTTGGTGAGAATGTAAACTGATGCAGTAGCTATGGAAAACAGTATGGAAGTTCCTCAAAAAATCTAAAAATAGAACTACCATATGATGCAGCAATTCTACACTTGGGTATATATCTGAAAAAGTAAAAACATTAATTTGAGAAGATATATGCACCCCAATGATCATAGCAGCACTACTTACAATAGCCAAGGCATGGGAACAACTCAAGTGACCATCAACATAAAGACTGGATTAAGCTATAAAGAAGAATGAAATAAACCATTTGCAGCAATGTGGTTGGACCTAGAGAATACTATTCTTAGTGAAATAAGTCAGAGAAAAATAAATACTATATAATATCACTTATATGTGGAATTAAAAAGTACAAATGAATGTATATGCAAAAGAGAAACACTGAATCATAGTTTCCTACATCAAATTTTTTAATTAAAATTAATTTTAAAGGTTAACAATTGTTCCTTATTAATTTATCATTACAATTATTGTTAGTACATAATTGAACAAAATAATGTAAATGCATCACTAGCCTTTATAAATTTTAAAAAGTAAAAAGTTAAAATTTAATTGAAAATTCATTTGAGGGCTTTTTTCCCCTATTAGTTTATTTATCCAAACATGGATAGTACTCATGGCCAGTAATTTTTTTCCTTTAAACTTTTTATTAATATAAGCACGAACATATATAATAAACATATTAATAGATGGGAATGGAACGATTTTGTTATGGTAATTTCCATCCATCTTTGATTTCCTTGCAGATAATATGCCAAAAATCACATAATGATCTTCATGAATTATTTTAATCATAAATTCAATTAGTTTATTCTTCAATTTTGTCCAAGACAAAGAATTGGAAATTACAGACTAGCAAAATGATTTATTACCTAGTGATTAGAATCACTCACTTTCTCAGCATGGATACCAATAAATGATTCAAATTTCCCCTTTGTAAACAAACTCAAAGTTTTTATCCCAAGGGCAAGGCAATATAGTCAAATCTTAGATGTATGATAGAAGTATCCCATTATTTTGTAGAGTGGGAAAAGGTCAATTGCAAAAAGGGGATGCCTTACCTGAGGGGTATTTTCGGGCAGATCAGTTTTAGGAAAGGAGCTATATGGAAATTGAGTATCTAGAAATTGATTCCCTTTAAACTACTATCTTTATCCTCCTACTGTTTGAAAAGACTTTGAATAGACAAACTCAAATTTGAAGATTTGTCTTAGATAATACAGCTACCACTTCTGTATCTGCTGTCACAACTGATTTCGGTAGATCAACAATGGATATTACCTTTGCAAGAGTTTGAAATTTCCTAACTCTAGTATCTTTGTTTTATCCTGCATCATCTACAGACCACATGACTTTCTTATAAACATTGCATTCTCCTTTGATTTGTACTTGAGAATTTTCAATGTCTGATGGGTTTGGACAATAACACCAAAATTTGCCAACAGGTGCCATCTGTAGATGTTAATCTGAAGACTTCAGACTATGTAACAGTAAATACTTGCAGTCTTATTTATCTAATATAGAGATATGCCAAAGAAAGCTTGGAAATATATTTATTTTACAATTCAACTCTCTTTATTTCTCTATTGTCATTGAAAATTCCCAAGTACCTCCTTTTTTTATGATTTTTTACGCTGACACTAGAGTCTTGGGATTCCACGTGCAAATGCATGTGGAGGAAGTGTCTCCTCTCACTGCTGCCAAGTGTATTTCTATTGGTATTCTGATCTGCATCTTGTAGTTAGTTTTCAATAGTGACACATTCCATTTGACTGCAATATAGCTAACTTCAATTCTTAGCTATACTGTAAATTAAATAGGCTTTGTAGAATTGTCCTGGAAACTTAACCTCTGCTTTTGTAATTATTTGTATGTTTATAATTATGTCAGTTCCAGAGCATTTTTAATTCCTACAATATCTCCTATTCTATCCTTAAGGAGATTAAGCCTTGATGCCCTCTAAAGTGATATATGTTCACCTTCTCTTGACATGTTCATTTTGTCAATCAATTCTAACTTACTGTTCTGAATGAGATTGAAAATAGCAGTTGTTCCTCCTACACTGTTGGTGAGAATGTATTTTGGTGTAGCCATTATGGAAAACAGTATGGGGAGTCCTCAAAAAACGAAAAACAGACTTACCATATGATCCAGCAATCCCACTCCTGGGCATATATCTAGAAGGAACTCTAATTTGAAAAGATACATGCACCTCAGTGTTCATAGCAGCACTATATACAATAGCCATGACATGGAAGCAACCTAAATGTCAATCGACAGATGACTGGATAAAGAAGTCTTGGAAATTTATACAATGGAATACTATTCAGCCATAAAAAGAATAAAATAATGTCACTTGCAGCAATATGGATGGACCTAGAGATCATCATTCTAAGTGAAATAAGCCAGAAAGAGAAAGAATACCATATGATAACAGTCATATGTGGAATCTAAAAAGCGAAAAAAAGAGGACACTAATGAACTCATCTACAAAATAGAAACAGACTTGCAGACATAGTAAACAATCTTATGATTACCAGGAGAAGGGGGTGGGAAGGGATAAATTTGGGAGTTTGAGATTTGCTAATGTTAGTCACTACATATAAAAATAGATTAAAATAACATGAAATTTCTTCTGTATAGCACAGAGAACTGTATTTAATATCTTGTAATAACCTTTAATGAAAAAGAATATGAAAACGAATATATGTATGTATATGCATGACTGGGACATTGGGCTGTATACCAGAAATTGACACATTATAACTGACTGTACTTCCATTAAAAAAAAAAGAAAGAAGCAATTGTTTTACTCATTTCTACATTCTGATGAAACACTTTCTTGCTTTTCTTTCCCATGTCCACTCCTCCATATTACTTATCTTTAATTATACTTGAGTATTTTCTCCTCCCTCCTATTTTCATTTTAATTTTCCTTCTTTTGATTTTATAAACCTAGAGGGAATTTAGTTCTAAGTTATTTTGAAAAAAATTCATAAAATGCAAATTATGACATAGTTTATAATATAAAATCTCATTCTACCCAGCGCAGTGAGGCAGACTTTCACTCCCATCTCATATCTTGCTCAAGTCCCAGTTTCAATTGCAAGTCCTTCAGGGTCATATAACTCTAATGGTAAAAGTCATGGAAAGATAAACTGAAGGAAAAATAAGTATTAGCTGCTATCATTATCATCACCATTGTCATCATCATCAACAGAGTGCCAATACATATATTTATACTCCCCCTAGTGTGAATACTCCACATTCTAATAAAATGAAACAAGTGTGTTCTTGTTTTTTTTGGAACTCACCTCATTACTTCAGTGCTTCTACTCTTCAGGAGATGGAGTGAGGGAAGGGAATGCTTGAACTCCTCCAGAGAGGGTCAAAAAACTCCAGTGCCTATGGGACCAACTTATATAAGCAAATGAATGACGTGGACTTGGTAGAGTTAGAATACATGCCTTATCTGAAGGGGACAGCTACTGCTCAGCTCCAGTCAAATTGTGGACCTTTAAGTATATTAGTCTAATGTAGCCAGATCATCGAATTTTGAAAGAAAAGCCTGAACTCTGGACTTGTATAGGAAATTTGCCAAGTATTAGGTGTTGCAGGCTAAAGCCAGTCCATGAATTTCCAGTTTGTAATTTATGCCCTACAGGTTAAAGTGGGTATCTAGCACTAGAATTCTGAACATTCAAGAAAGCCTGACTTGTTCATTCTCTTTTTATAGGCAAATTAAATGAAAAATCAAAATTATTAGATAATTATAGGGAGCATAGAGTCAGAGCAAGAATGATAGATAATTTGAACATACATCTCTAGAACATAATATATATCTACCAGATAGACTATCTTCACTCTGATCCTTTACTTTTTTTCTGTTATAGTTTAACTTACCAAGTAAATTTACTTCATTTATTTTATCTTCAGAGGAGAGGGTGTATTAAAACAATTGATGATGTCTCTCTCATGAATTTACTGACAGTAACTACAACTCTGAAGTGTATGCATATTAGTCCCAATTTTGCTGATGAAGAAACTGAGGTTCAGAGAAATGAAATGAACTGCACTAAAGTCATACAGCTATAAGTGATCAAGCCAGAGTTGAAATCCTGGTCTTCTGGGCTAAGTCTAGGCTCTTGCTGTTATATCACTGTTGTCTCTTTAGTTCTGCTTGTATTATTTGCTCCCATGTGCATCAGTAGGAGTGGGAAGCAACCATGGGATTTCCCTTAAATTCTATAGATATGCTTCAGGAAGACAACACAACATTTAATTAGTACAGTCACCTCAAGACCTCAACAACAGAAATTACTTCTTCAGGATAAATTCCTAAAAAAGAATTGCTCAGTAAAATTGTCTGCATGTTATATTAAGCAAATTGTCCTTCAGATAAGTCATAACTAACAGGTAATCTAATTTCCAGCAAGATATGAAGTATCTGTTTCTTCAAATAATAATATTCTTATAGTGCTCACTATGAATGGGGCACTGTTCTAAGTGCTTGACATATGTAAATTTATTTGATTTTCAAATAGCTCATTTCACAGATGAGGAATATCAAGGCACAGAAAGGTTAAGTTACTTGCCCAACATCAAGTAGCTAGTAAGTAGAAGTAGTCGAAACAGGATTTGAAACTAGGCAGTCTAGATTGACTATGTCAAGACTCAATGTTACATTGGTCTCTTTAATTTTACAGACAAAATATTTCACAGTTATTTTAATTTGCATTTTTTTATTTAAAGAAGATAAAATATTTTTCTTTTTCCTTCCTCCCTCTCTTTCCTTCCTTCTATCCTTCCTTCCTTCCTTCTTTCTGACCTTCCCCCTGCCTCTGTAACATTAACATACTAATGTCCTTTGTCTATTTTTCTCTTTGGATGTTCATTTAAAAATTGATTTGTAAGACATGTGTTATGTCAAGAATACTAAGACTTCATGTGTTAGAAATGTTACAAAAAATTTTTTTAGTTTAACCTTTCAATTTTTTTTAATTGAAGTATAGTCAGTTTACAATGTGTCAATTTCTGGTGTACAGCATAATGTTTTAGTCATACATGTACATACATATGCTCTTTTTCAAATTCTTTTTCATTATATGTTACCAAAAGATATTGAATATAGTTAACCTTTTGATTTTTACTGTATTTTTAACATACAGAAGTTTTAAATTCTTTACTCAATCTATCTTTCCATTGGTTTTTCTTTGTTGTTTCAGAAAGGCCATAACCATGCCTACATTATATAAATATTTGCTATAATATTTTTCTGCAAATTTTATTATTTCATTTTTCATATAGAATTTATTTTGGCATTTAACATGACAATTCATGGATTCATGGAAAGAGTCACTCTTTTCACATTTCCAGCACTGTTACGGATTTATTGTCTCATGTCATTTTTGTCGTCCAATGGGATTGGGTAAAGACAGGAGGTAAAAAGCATAAGCTTAGTTGCCAACTTGAATAAGAAAGCTGATTTTTAAAATAGTTAATTATTTCATCTCTTATTCATTTTCTTACAAGTTTCTTACATGATCTGTTAAGGTTTTCTACTTCTTGAATGTATTTTGGTCATGTACCCCTTCCTAGAAAAGTAATACACTTATCCATTTTTCTTTGTTATTAGCAAAGATTTGTACAAAGTATTTTCTTATAATTTTCAGAAATATACCCTCATCTGTGATTAAATCTACTTGTGCAATTCTAGTTTTCATGTAATTATCTTGTTGCTCCTTCCTTAAGTTTCAGCTGATTAATGTGCTTCTCACTAACAAAGGCATTTTCGTTTAACCGCTGGAGTGCTCATTTTATTCAGTTGTAATTTAAAACATTAAAATGGATATTTTTGGAGTAAAATGCAAAAAAATATAATTTATAAGATAAAAGAGGAAAACTCAAGGCAATGTGCTTTTGGCCAAACTCATTGAAACAGGGAGTAGAATAGTGGTTACTAGGGGCTAGGGGGTGAGGGGAAATGGGGAAATGTTGGTCAAAAGGTATAAACTTCAAGTTATAAGATGAGTAAGTTGTGGGGATCTAATGTACAGCATGGTGATTATAGTTAATAATGCTGTATTATATACTTGAAAGTTGCCGAGAGAGTAGATCTTAAATGTTTTCATCACAAAAAAGAAAAGGTAATTAAGTGACCTGATGAAGGTGTTAGCTAATGCTACAGTAATCATTTTTCAACATATAAGTGTATCAAGTCAATGAATTGTACACCTTAAATTTACACAATGTTACAGGTCAATTATAACTCAATAAATTTGGAGGCAGGGAGAAAAAATGGCCAAAATAACACTAAATCTCTAACTTTATCTACTGAGCCCAAACTGTGGTCCACCCTAATATTTTCTTAATTTTTAAAAAAATTTTTTCTTTTTTGAGAAAATAAAAAAATCTAAAAAAATACAATGATATTATAACAAATACTCATTCCTACTATCTAGAATTATTGCTATTTTGCCATATTTGCCTCCATTTTAAAGATGAAATATATTTTTAGGGATTTAGTTAGATTTCCTTTTAATTACTGTCCTGTGGCCTATTCCATTTCCTCTTCTTCATGGGTGCAAGTTTGGTATGAATCATCCTAGTATATTTTCAATAGCTTCACATACACATGAGTGCATCTATAAACACCATAGAACGTAGTGCTAATTAATTAGATTTTTGAGATCTGTATATATTAACATATTTAGATGTAGTTCATTCCTTTTATTTTCTGCAATCTATTAATCACATTAATCATACTATAGTAATCCATTCCCTTATTGATAGACATCATATACTAATATTTTTTCTTATCTTGAGATTTACTAAGATATTTGTGGCCCAGTGACTTTCAAAAGCTATTAAATGCTGGCTGGATACTGGGAGGAAAAATTATTTTTTGCATGGTATAAATGAGAGTTAGAAATTTACACATAAATTTGAAATTATTTCTTCTACTATTCAAGTGCTAGATCTTTACTTCTATGTAATCTGTAAATAAATTAAGTAAATGTTAATGGCTGCCCCTACTATTGTGTGCCTGTCAATTTCTACCTATAATTTCCCACCAAAATATCTTCACATTTTTTAAAATTGTAAATGCAATGCATACTTATAAAAGCCATCAGCAAATTTGAAATTTTATTTAAAAAGGAAAGGAATTGTTATTCATAATTTCAGCACCAAGTAATAACCACCATTAACATACTGGGGTATAGGGCTCCAGATTTGTTTTTACACATACACATACACTGTCTTTAAAGACAGTTTACATACACAAACTGTTTAAAAACAGTTTTAAAATAAAAAATACTTTCTATATTTTTTGGTATTGAAACATACATGTTTGTATAATTTCTAACTGTACAGAAACATATAAAACTGAAAGTGAAAATACTCTGTGATTTCCCTGTAACTATTGTTTCATGAATACCTTTAAAGATATTTTGTATCATATAAATTAACCACCCATTTTTAAACATAGTGCATATTATTTTATAATATGGTAATATCATAATATATTTGACCAATCCTGTGTAAACAGACACAGATTATCTTTTAAAATAATTTTGAAATGCTGCAGTGCATATACACTTTATACATACGTATTTTTGCATCCTTATTCAGTTATTTTCATAGATGAGGTCTCTAAATAAGGCATTTCCAAATAAAGGTGGAAATATTTAAAATGCTGATATATACGTTCAAATTGCCTTATGATTATAACAACTTACACTTCAATTGGCATGAGAGTGCATTTTCTCAGCTCTCAATGGATAAGGTTTATTATTATTTTTCACCTTTGCCAACATATAATAGAAGTAGAATTTCATTGTTTTAATTTGAATTTCTTTGATTACTAGTGATCTTAATCATTCTTTTACATGCCCATTGGCCATTTGCACTTCTTTTGTAAAATGCAGGATCCTGCCCAGTCGTCTCCCCTTCCCCCAAGGAGGGGGTTAATCTTTTCCTTTTTGCTTTGTCAGAGTTCTGTATATTTCATTTTTCACCCTTTACATGGATGGGGTCGGTTCGATTCAGGCTTTCATCCTTTCACTTCACTGCATTACGGAATATGCATATATATATATGAATATATATATGTATGTGTACTCCATTTGTCTTTAACGTCCTTTATAGAGGCTGGCTCCCTTTCCTAGCTCCCTCTCCCTCCCTCCTTTCCTCTCTTTTTTTTTCTTGTCTTCTTTTGTCTCTTTGTTTCTTTCTCTCTCTTTCTCTCCCTCCCCCCCTCCCTTTTTTTTTTTTTTTTTTTCAGTACAGAAGTTTTAAATTTTGACCGAGTCGAATCTACCATTCTGGGCCTGGCGCCGCGTCAGCAGAGGGGGGCGGGGAGGCGAGCAAGGAACTGGGGGAGGGGAAGGGGCGGGGAGGAGCGGGCGGAGCGGCTGCGGGAGTTGCTGGGAGTGCGCGCGTTGGGATCACACGGCGGTGGCGGCGGAGGCCCAGAGACCTGAGCTCGGAGACTACGGCCCGAGGCCTACACCGAGCCCTCTCTCCACCGGAGGACCAGGGAACCGCAGTCTTCAACACAGAGGTACCGTGCTCCGCGCTCCCCGCCCGGCCCGGCCCAGCCTTCTGCGGCGGTGCCTCCTTCCTTCCTTCTTCCCTCGCTCTCTCTCTCGCCCGCCCGCGCCTTCCCTGTCTGCCTGCGTCACCGCGGCCGCCATGGCTGAGAACGGCGAGAGCGGCGGCCCCCCGCGCCCCTCCCGCGGCTCTTCTGCGGCCCAAGGCCCTGCCTCTGCCCCGGCCGAACCCAAAATCATCAAAGTCACTGTGAAGACCCCCAAAGAGAAAGAGGAGTTCGCAGTGCCCGAGAACAGCTCAGTCCAGCAATTTAAAGAAGCGATTTCGAAACGCTTCAAATCCCAAACCGATCAGCTAGTGCTGATTTTTGCCGGAAAAATCTTAAAAGATCAAGATACCTTGATCCAGCATGGCATCCATGATGGACTGACTGTTCATCTTGTCATCAAAAGCCAGAACCGACCTCAGGGCCAGTCCACACAGCCTAGTAATGCCGCGGGAACTAATACTACCTCCGCGTCGACTCCCAGGAGTAACTCCACACCTATTTCCACAAATAGCAACCCATTTGGGTTGGGGAGCCTGGGAGGACTTGCAGGCCTTAGCAGCCTGGGCTTGAGCTCGACCAACTTCTCTGAGCTCCAGAACCAGATGCAGCAGCAGCTCCTGTCTAGCCCTGAGATGATGATCCAAATCATGGAAAATCCCTTTGTTCAGAGCATGCTTTCGAATCCTGATCTGATGAGGCAGCTCATTATGGCCAATCCACAGATGCAACAATTGATTCAAAGAAACCCCGAAATCAGTCACCTGCTCAACAACCCAGATATAATGAGACAGACCCTTGAAATCGCCAGGAATCCAGCTATGATGCAAGAGATGATGAGAAATCAAGACCTGGCTCTCAGCAATCTCGAAAGCATCCCAGGTGGCTACAATGCTTTACGGCGCATGTACACTGACATTCAAGAACCCATGCTGAATGCTGCCCAAGAGCAGTTTGGGGGTAATCCTTTTGCCTCCGTGGGGAGCAGTTCCTCCTCTGGGGAAGGTACGCAGCCTTCCCGCACAGAAAATCGAGATCCATTACCCAATCCATGGGCGCCACCACCGGCTACCCAGAGTTCTGCGACCACCAGCACAACAACAAGCAGTGGTAGTGGATCTGGCAGTAGCTCCAGCAATGCTACCGGGAACACAGTGGCTGCAGCCAATTATGTCGCCAGCATCTTCAGTACCCCAGGAATGCAGAGTTTGCTGCAACAGATAACTGAAAACCCCCAGCTGATCCAGAATATGCTGTCTGCGCCGTATATGAGAAGCATGATGCAGTCGCTGAGCCAGAATCCAGATTTGGCTGCACAGATGATGTTGAATAGCCCTGTGTTCACTGCCAATCCTCAACTGCAGGAGCAGATGCGTCCACAGCTCCCTGCTTTCTTGCAGCAGATGCAGAATCCAGACACACTGTCAGCCATGTCAAACCCAAGAGCAATGCAGGCTTTAATGCAGATCCAGCAGGGGCTACAGACATTAGCTACTGAAGCGCCTGGCCTGATTCCAAGCTTCACTCCAGGTGTGGGGGTCGGGGTGCTGGGAACCGCTATAGGCCCTGTAGGCCCAGTCACACCCATAGGCCCCATTGGCCCCATAGTCCCATTTACCCCCATAGGCCCCATTGGGCCCATAGGACCTACTGGCCCTGCAGCAGGTCCCCCTGGCTCCACTGGCTCAGGTGCCCCCCCTGGGCCCACCGTGTCTAGCTCTGCACCCAGTGAAACCACGAGCCCAACATCGGAATCTGGACCGAACCAGCAGTTCATTCAGCAAATGGTGCAGGCTCTGGCTGGA
The DNA here is from genome assembly GCF_009834535.1 of Camelus ferus. Taxonomy (NCBI): domain Eukaryota; kingdom Metazoa; phylum Chordata; class Mammalia; order Artiodactyla; family Camelidae; genus Camelus; species Camelus ferus. Next base: position 40,253,483 of record NC_045732.1, read on the forward strand.
GCAAATCCTCCACAGCTGCCGAGTCCAGAAGTCAGATTTCAGCAACAACTGGAACAGCTCAACGCAATGGGGTTCCTAAACCGGGAAGCAAACTTGCAGGCTCTAATAGCAACAGGAGGCGACATCAATGCCGCCATTGAGAGGCTGCTGGGCTCCCAGCCATCGTAATTACATTTCTGTACCTTGAAAAAATGTATCTTATTTTTGATAATGGCTCTTAAATCTTTAAACACACACAAAATTGTGCTTTACTTTCATTTTGATTCTTTTAAATCTGTCTAGTTATAAATCTAATATGCATTTTAAGGTGGAGTCTTTTCCTCCCTCTTTGTTTCCTTCCTCCCTTCCTCCCTCCCTCCCTTCCTCCCTTCCTCCCTTCCTTCCCTCCATATCCTTCCTTCTCTGTTTTGAATGGTGGGGATCAGTGCTGTCTCACTCAAAGGTGTTGCATGCAAACACTTCTCTTTATTCTGCATTTATTGTGATTTTTGGAAACAGGTATCAACCTTCACAGTTGGGTGAACAAGTTTTGTCCTACAGATGTCCAGTTTATTTGCATTTTAAACATTAGCCTATGATAGTAATTTAATGTAGAATGAAAATGTTAAAAACAGATGCAAATTATTTGAAGCTCTAATTTGTGGTACAATATTGCTTATTGTGACTTTGGCATGTATTTTTGCTAGCAAAATGCTGTAAGATTTATACCATTCTTTGATCTTTTTTGCTATATTTATACACAGTACAGTAAGCACAATTGGAACTGTACATCTAGAAATACTACAACAGAATCTCTGAGCAGTATATGTATAACCAAAATTAGAATATAAGAAATATTTCTGGAGCTCGGTATATCTCACAGTTTTGTAGAATCTTACAGCATCTTTGATAAACTTCTCAGTGAAAATGTTGGCTAGGCAAGTTCAGTTAAAATATAGTAGAAATGTTTATCCTGGTATCGCTAAGTATACATTTAATTGTGCAGAAAACTTACAGTGTGACATTGTGTCAACATTTGCAAATTGACTGTATATGATCTTAATCTTAGTGCAGCCTGAAGGATCAGTATAGTAATGCCAGGAAAGTGCTTTTTTACCTAAGACTTCCTTCTCAGCTTCTCCCGTAAAGAGACCCTAATACGCATTTTGATTTGTAATTGGAAATGTAACTTTCACTGAAACTGTCATGTGACGTTTGCATTACTTTTAACTGCTATGTATAAAGGAAACTGTATCTTTTGACTCTATCAGTTATTTCTCTTGTGCACAGGCAAAAAAAAAATGCATTAAAAATGACTAAAAAAATAAAAAAAAATTAAAAATGGATAAATCTTTTCCTTTTTGCCTTCTGGCCCTAGGATCATGTTTAGAAGGATCGCCCAATCCCAGGATTATATAAATCTTATCCTATATTTCTCTAATTTTAATGGTTTCATTTTTTTAAAAAAGTTCCTTTACCCTGTCTGGAATTATTTTGAAGTACAGATTTAGTTATTCTAACTTTGTTTCCCCAAAAGGTTAGACAGTTGTTAGTTGGTATTTATCTCATTGTCCAGTCTCCCCCATTTGAAATGTCACACATTCTGTGTTTGAATTCTCTTTAGTACCACTAAACATTGTAGCCCCGTACACCAGTCTGTAGTTTTTGTTAGAAATATGACTTCATTTCTGTTAGAGCAAGTCATCTTTTTTTTTATTTTTCACAACTTTCTTATGATTCTGACATGTTTATTTTACCAGGTGAACCTTGCAGTTACTAGATTCCCCCTAAAATATATAAATTGGGAATTTGGTTAGGATTATCTTAAGTTGCTATGATGGTGAGAACTACAAAATTGCATTGCTTTCCAGAAACATGATTTATTGTCTCATTTTTTAAAAACTTTCTATATCCTTTAAGAAAGTTTTATTTATTTAAGTCCCATATAATTTGTAATAAGTGTATTTGTAAGTAATACAGATATACAGGAAACAATACTGCATTTAGGAACTCTTATTCAGTGTGTTACCTATGTGGTCATCTTTGCTATACAGGGGAAGAATGTATTTTCATAGATTAATTTTAAATTGGCAGTTTACTGAAATCTGTTAAATTCAGAGATACTCAACTTACCCTTTTGAGTTTTTTCTGGTAAGCAGTCATATCAGTGATAAGTTAGAACAATATGTTCCTTTCAAAATTTGTAACAGATTCTGACGACATGGGTTAAACACTTCCAGGATAGTTCTAAACGATAAAAGTGTCAGTGGCATTTTTGTCTTGTTTCTCATTTTAACCAGAATATGTTTGCTGCAGCATTTCTAAATTGCATTTTTGAGAAACCATTCCTCTGAGAGATGGTCAAGTAAGTTTGCAAAATGCTGTATACTATAGTCCCTCTTGGAGAGTCATTGTGCAGTAAATTTTGACTAGAATTATATTTTTTAAAGGAGTATGTTATTTAGTTTAAAAGAGTGAAAACTTTAACCTTATCTAATTCAGCGTTTCTTAAACTTATTTGAGTAAAGAACCACATTTTTTTTCTTTTAAACACACCTAGTAATATTTGGGATATCAATATTCCTCAGAACATCAAGTTAGGAAATGGTGATTTATTATTTCACTGCTATATGATGCTGGATATTTAAGATAATTACAATAGGAAAGTCTGCCACAATAAATTTAAGAATTTTAATGACATGGATTTTACAAGAAAATCAATATAAAGATAAGGCAATAATATAGAAAATAGCAGTAAATCAGTAACCATAGGGGAAACTGGTTGTTGTCTGAGGCCTGGCTCAGACAGTTTAGCAGGTAAATTTCTTTCAAACATTCAAGGAACAGAGAATTTCTTAATTATCCTTGAGCCAAATGTTTTTCTACCTCTTAATACATTTTGTTTTCTCCCTGAAAAGATCCAGGTCTTTAGTTTATTAATTCTTTTTTTTTTTTTTTTTTGCTTTCTGGTTCATTAATTTTTGTTTATAACTTTACTCTTTTTGAAAAATTTTAAGTTGTTTTTCCTCTATCTCTTACGTGATGTAATTTCCTCTTATTATCTTGCAAGTTCTTTTTTATAGGCTCTGTTTTTGTTTTGGGTTTCTTTATCTACCATTAATTCACAATTTATACATTTATTTATCATTGAATCAAGAAGGGTATATCCTAACCTGCTATCTCTCCCCCTCCAATAAGAGTGAGGCAATTTTTTTGTGCTGTTTACTTGCTTGTCACCTTCTTCCTAAGCTTACACTAGATGACTAGATGGTGTAAGTTTATATATTACCGGCTCTGATCCAGCAGGATGAGGCAGTGGGGAGGGAACTAGCACCAGGAGCAATCCCAGGAGGAGAAGTTCACCTCAAGATGGCTTTCCTCATTTGCTCTTTTGGCCTTTGCTTCAGGTATGTGATATCATGTATACTCTCACCACTTGTGTATGGTTGGAGCGGGGGATGGATGTACAATATTGAAATAAGTCCTGCTGGTTTATTAATGAGGACTCTTATATCAGGTTGAGACCATCATGTTTAGTGAGAAACCATGGTCAGAGACACTGAGCTTGCCTTCTGAGAAGGGGCAGCCTGCTCCAAATTTTGTTGATATGATGTGTCAAAATGGCAACAAATGGAGTAATTCCTGTCAGGGCCTAACCCAGGGATTGGGAATAGGGTATCAGGAGAGGCATTTGGCCTGTGTCTCATTTTCACAAAGAGACTCAAATTCAAAATTTTAACATTATTCTTAAAATGGGTTGATTTTTCCAGCCAGAATCAGGCTGACTTGATGGAAGATGTTCATCAAACAGCTTAATTTAGTAAATGTAAACTTTTTAAACTATGTGGCAATTTTGATATTTCCAGTTTGCTATTATTTGTATTTAAAAATAAATTGGGAAGCTTAAATAAAAGAAGTTACTCAGACTTCCCTCAATTTCCGAGAGGTTCTCATCCCAGTCTTTTTCACTGCCTGCTCCCACCTTAAGTCCTTGCTCTTTTAAGCTAGATGGTATTAGTTTTCTGTCAGGATTTTCTTGATTTATTAATATATCACAGAACTTCTTCAGATTGGTGATAGTCTTTCAATATGACCCCATCAAGCATCATGTCTTAAAGAAATTCCTTGAGAATTCTAATGCCCTCATTGTATAGGTTTTGCTCAATTTTTGTTTCCCTTTGGCCATTTCCTTTGATTTGTGGGAGGAATGGCAAGAACTGGAGACCTGTTTAAATGGTACCATCTTCCCAGAAGTCTGTTAAGAGGCTAAGGGGAAAAACAATTTTCTAAAAACAGAAGGGAGAAGAATGATTTGGCAGACATCAGACTGAAACCACGCCCAAAAGCAACTTCATCAGGTGGTATACATGCTTACCAAGGCTTTAGACACTTTGATGATGAGTAAAAACCACTGGCAAAAGCTACTCTAAACCAACAAACTCCAAAGTTTGGGTAAGCTACCCTCAAACAAGGAATTGTTTGTCCTGACATACATAGGCAGCATTATTCATCAAATGGATATGTACTGAAGCATATAGCTTCAGCTGTATTGAGGTATCTAAGCATAGATTTGGGTTCCCTAAGTACTTTCAAAATTCAGTTTCAGTACTTCTTAGCACAATGTGTAGATTTAAGGTAATTTCAGAAAAAAGTCTATAATTCATTATTAAAAGAACAGTTGATGAGCATGGAAAGAATGAAAAAAGATGGTCACTCAGCCCTAGCATTGGATTTCACAAGAGTGTCTTGCTAGACTAAATTTATTTCTGTTAGATTGGGATAACAATAGTAGTTAATGTATTCATGGTTATGTTCAATTTTCATAACAACCCTATAAGGTAGTACTACTATTACCTTCCCAAGTTTACAAATAAGGAAATAAGTTAAAAGATTAATTTTCTGGAGTCACACTGCTATTAAGTGACAGAGTTAAAAATTTGAACCCACTTCTGAGATTCTAGAGTATGTGCTTAAGCAGTTCACTATTCTGCTTCCCCCTGAGTCTATTAAACTATACTGGTTTATTTATAATAGAGATTTTATAATAAATTATGTACTAACTGGCCTCTTGGGTATTGTTGTGGAGACACATGTGCTGTTGTTAAATGAATTCATCTCTGCTGCTATTCGCCCTGGAGCAGGTTACATAAAAATGCATATGTGGGAATCAGCTCTGTCATAATCAATAACTGCAGTTTGGAAATTTGCCTTTCTGACTTTTGAGTTATGGCTAATATTTAAAACTATCCTTCAATACATCTGTCCACAGTGGCCTAATACATATGGTATGCCTCCAAATTGGCAGTCACATGGGCCACTTGTGCTTCAGCTGCTCTGGAGGATGCCTGCCTTTCTGTTGAGCTGCCTCCCAGAGACCTCACAAGGCAATAAACATTGTGTACCTCACCATGGTATTTGGCTGTTTCTCAAAATGTCCTTAATAAAAATGGAGTAATATGAGCTAGATAATGATAGGCTAGTAGATGGGTTAGTAAGTTGAATTGACAGTGTTCAGTGATGTGTCAATGTGAACAAGAGGCTTCCAACCTCAGTTCTATCCCATTGAAATTATATTTCAGTGACTAGCATGAAAACATAAAATAGCTTGCCCATCCCACAATTAGTATAGCATTAGAATGCAGAATAAATGCACTGGATGTCACTAACAAAATCCAAAAATACCTTAGTTGACTGAAGAAAAAATTAGCCAAATCTAGCAGGATTAAATTGAATAGGATAAAATGTGGAGTCCTGTACTTGTAAAAACAAAAAACAATGTTACCAAAAATAGGTATTATGTGGCCTAAAAATAGCATATGTGAAAAAGACTCAGTGCTTTTAATTTACTATAAGTTTAACATGAGCCAAACTTGTGAGGTTACAGTGCACATACACACATAATAAAGTCTTAGGCTCCATTTATAGAGGCTTGGTGTCCGGCACAGGGAAATCCTTCATAATATTTTATTTTGTACTTGATAGTTTATGTTGGGAGATTTGGATCATTTCAGAGTGCCACAATTAAGATGGACATAGACAACCTGGAAAGTGACCAGGTAACTCATTTACAAATAAACACAGAACAATTATTAAAAAGGTCAAGGACACTTTAAAGACTGGGGGATTGTGGATATTTTTCTTTAAATAATTGAAGGACTTGTCAGATAGAAGAGGGGTAACATTTACTTGGGAAGTTCCAGAGGGCAAATCAATTCAGGTTTTATAAGAAAGAAGTCAGAATTTTGGCTTACTGTTAGGAACTTTCTAGTAATTAATTGAAGATACCCTCTTCACTAGAGCTGTTTAAACAGAAGCCCATTTGACAGAAATGTTCAAGAAAGGTTTTATGGCATCAGTTATAACTCTGAATTAGAAGACCTTCAAGATTCTTTCCAAAACTAATACTGTCCCAAATGGACTTTTCAGCTTCTCACTAAAGTTGCAACGTCTGGGATCAAAGTTGTTCCAGAATGAAGTCATGTTACAGACTTCCATTTTGCATTTTCTAGCTTAATAAACAGCAGCTCAGAAATAGACTGCACACCTTTGTTGACATAAAATCTAGGTAAGTTCAATATTTATTTTATTTCATGATGGTACATATGGGAAAAGGACTCAAACAGGATCTTAAACTTAATGTCATAAAGTGCCGAGAGCTTGAGAGGAGGAAATAGAAGGGGATGCCTGTGCTCAAAGGACTCTGGTTTGAGAATGAAGGTTACAGTGGTATTCTGACCTCCTGTTTCCATGCTCATATTCTCCTACCCGCTGTCATTCACAGTGGTGGTTAAAGTGGTGGAGGAAGGTGAAACTAAGAGTAGAATGTAATATGTGATAGCAGAGTCTATGTTTATATACATTTTATATATTATAAAAATATGTTATTTATATTTATATATTTATTATATATATGTAAAATTCCATGTATAATCCTTCAGTTAGAGTGATCTTTTTGGAGCAGAAAAAAAAAGTTTGTGCTGTGCTTTACAGGATACCTTGGGTTTCATTACATCAAATAAATAACCTTAAGATTCTGAGTTTTTTTATCAGATAATACCAGAGATTTATTTAACTAGATGCTCCGAGGTTCTGATATCTGACAGCTGTATGAGAAGGCAAACATGATATCTGCCTCTGCAGTGGCTCTCACAAACAAGAGCTTTTAAACACTCTGTTTTTTTTTTCCAAAAGGATTTTTGTAATGGAAGGGAAAATATCAGAGAGTGGAAATCTAATTATCTTTTGCTCTTCCCTTAAAGCCACTTTAAAACAGTTTCAGAGGTTATTTTGCTAAGGAATTTGCCAGCAACACACAAATACCTCCATTTTCAAAGTAAAATGAACAGGGATAGTATGACTGTAAACACATCAGCTACTTTTCTGGATTTGTCCTGGTTTTCATCACTAAGTTTTTGCTTGATGTAAGGTTGATGAGATTAATGAGTCATTATGTTTTGTATTTTTTATGTGTTGCCCATAGGACTCCAAAGGGTCTGGAAAAGAGCATCCCAGTACTGAGAACAGGCTGAAACACATCAGTTTCCTTATTTGAGGAATTTAAATTGAATCTCAAATGTGTGTATGTGTGTGTGTGTGAAATTTTGCTTTTGCCAGCTAAATCAAGATCCCCTCCACATATACTTACACTGATGAACTGCCCTAATATATCTGCCATGTAGATGTTTGCCTTCTCTGTGGGCTTTGACTTGGGTTAACCACGTATTGTGTGACCAGAGGCTATAGGAAAATTGTCTTGGCCTTCTTGCTTCACTTAGACCCCTGCTTCCATTTCTGGATATATTCCTATGTCTAGATGGCTTTAGGCCCTTTGACTAATTTAAAATAAACTTTTTATTTTAAAATAGTTTTAGATTTACAAAAAAGATAAGAAGACAAAATAGACAGTTCCCATATATCCCACACCAAATTTCCCCTATTTTTCACATCTTATGGTATATTAGTTACAGTTAATGAAGCAATATTGTTGCATTATTATTAAGTCCATACTTTATTTAGATTTTCATAGTTTTTATCTAATATCCTTATTCTGTTCCAGTTATTCCATCCAGGGTACCACAGTACATTTAGTCATCACGTTTCCTTAGGTCTCCTTTTGGCTGTGACATCTGAAACTGTCCTTGTTTCTGATTATCTTGATAGGATAAGGAGTAGTGGTCAGGTATTTTGTGGAGTGTCCCTCAATTGGGATTTGTCTAATATTTTTCTCATGATTAAACTGGCGTTATGGATTTTGAGGAGGAAGATCACAGAGGGAAAGTGCCATTTTCATCACATCATATCAAGCATACATATTATCATTATGACTTATAACTATTGATGTTGACCTGATCACTTGGCCTGAGGTAGTGTGTATCAGTTTTATCCATGGTTCTCTTTTTCCCTTCCTTTTAGTACTGTATGGCTTTGGAAAGAATTTACTATATGCAGTCCACACTTAAGTGGAGAGTTATACTCCACCTCCCTGAAAGTGAAGTACCTATGCAATTTATTAGGAATTCTTCTGCCTGAGAATCTCTCCCCTCATTTATTTATATAATGATGTATTTATATCAGTATAAACTCATTAATATTTATTTTATACTTTGGGTTATAATCCAACACTACTTCATTAATTTTGTTGCTCAAATTGTTCCAGCTTCGACCATTGGATGCTCTTTCAGGTTGACCTTCAAGGCCTTTTGACATACCTCCAACTTTTTTTTTTGAGCATTTCCTTACTGGCACCACAATATGCTCCAGGCTCAATTGTGTATTTCTTGGCTCAACTTCTTCTAGGAGCCATGGTTCTATTTATTGGATAATGATATTAGAAACTAAGACATAGGTGTAAGATGTGCTTATTACTGCTAGGACTTCATTGCTTCTAGGGCATCTCAGCTGACAGATCAAGGAAATAGGGGTGTGTATATTTCTGTATTTATGTGTTTTGGAGGGTCAGGGAGATAATTTATTTCATTTGTTTTTGGAGGAGGTACTGGGGATTGAACCCAGGACCTTATGCATGCTAAGCACCGCACTCTACCACTTGAGCTATTCCCTCCCCAAGGGTGTGTATATTAACCCACATATATACACATACCTATTAATATTTCTTCTATATGTAATCATCTGTATCTATATTAAGTTAAACATAAGATCTTGCTGATGTCTTCAATTCTAACCTATTACCAAAAGAACCAGTAATAATCCATATGGATCATTCAAGCTTCCTCCCCCTACTTATCTGTAACAGCCCACTCCAAAAGTGAGAAACTTGACTACTCCCACCTGCCATCCATTTACTCAGCTGTTTAAATTACAGTATACATGTATAGCAGTATTTAAATTGTTAACCCCTACCCCTGTGGGAAACAACTTTTTCAACTACAGTACCGTGCTTATGTATAGTTTATTTTGCCTTTAGTCTTACAAACTCGACTGATTTCCAGAGTTAGCACCATTCTCCTCATACCCTTCAGTGAGGTTTTTTCATAGATTTGTGATACAGTTATGTTGTTTTGTCACATTCTACATTCCATTCTGGCCTCCCCCAACATCCTAAAATTTTATAATTTGCATACATTAAGATGCACTATTACTATAGAATATAAAATAGTTTTTGTTACCTAAAAATTCTCTGTGCATTGTGTATTCAATCCTCTGAGCCTCTGGCAACTACTGAACTTTTTATTATCACTATAGTCATCTAATTGGAAACATACAGTATGTAGCCTTTTCAGAGTGGCTTTTTTTCACTTAGCAATTTCCATTTAATAATTTAACATTTATGATTTCTGTTTGTGGCTTGATACCTCATTTCTTCTTAATCACAGAATAACATTCCATTGTATTAGTGTACTACAGTTTGTTTACCCATTTACCAATTGAAGGAGACATATTGGTGGCTTCCAGTTATGGTGATCATGGATAAAGCTGCTATAAACATTTATGTACAGTTAGTCAATTTGATTTAGTGTCCCATTTTCTGAATTCACACTCACCATTTAGCCTTTAAAAATAAATCTTTATTATAAAAGGAATGTATACTTGTAAAATTTCAAATATAAAATAAGAAGAAAATAAAAAATTCATAACCAGACAAAACCTCTGTGATTTTATTTTGTAAATTTTATTTTATTGAGTTATACTCAGTTTACAATGTTGTGTCAATTTCCAGTGTAGAGCACAATTTTTCAGTTATACATGAACATACATATATTCATTGTTGCATTCTTTTTCACTGTGAGCTACCACAAGATCTTGTATATATTTCCCTGTGCTATACAGAATAATCTTGTTTATCCTATATATACCTGTCAGTATCTACAAATTTCAAACTCCCAGGCTGTCCCTTCCCACTCCCCTCCCCCTGGAAACCACAAGTTTTTATTCTATGTCTATGAGTCTGTTTCTGTTTTGTATTTATGTTCATTTCTCTATTTATTTTATTTTATTTTATTTTTAAATTCCACAAATGAGTGATTTTATGTGGCATTTTTTGTTCTCTTTCTGGCTTACTTCACTTAGAATGACATTCTCCAGGGACATCCATGTTGCTGCAAATGACGTTATGTTGTCATTTTTATGTCTGAATAGTACTCCATTGTATAAATATACCACTACTTCTTTATCCAGTCATCTGTTGATGGACATTTAGCCTGTTTCCATGTTTTAGCCATTGTAAATAGTGCTGCTATGAACTATTGGGGTGCAGGTGACCTTCTGAAGTAGGGTTCCTTCTGGATATATGACCAAGAGTGGGATTCCTGGGTCATATGGTAAGTCTATTCCTAGTCTTTTGAGGAATCTCCATAGTGTTTTCCATAATTGCTGCATTTCCACCAGTAGTGAAGGAGGGTTTCCTTTTCTCCACAGCCTCTCCAGCATTTGTCATTTGTGGACTTTTGAATGGTGGCCATTCTGACTGGTGTTAGGTGATACTTCATTGTAGTTTTGATTTGAATTTCTCTGATAATTATGATATTGAGCATTTTTTCATGTGCCTATTGATCATTCATATGTCTTCATTGGAGAATTGCTTGTTTAGGTCTTCTGCACACTTTTGAATTGGGTTATTTGCTTTTTTCTTATTAAGTTGTATGAGCTGCTTATATATTCTGGAGATCAAGCCTGACTTTGTAATTTCATCTTTTACAAATATTTTCTCCCAATCCGTAGTTTGTTGTTTTGTTTTGTTTATGGTTTCCTTTGCTGTGCAAGAGCTTGTAAGTTTAATTAGGTCCCATTTGTTTATTCTTGCTTTTATTTCTATTGCTTGAGTAGGCTGCCATAGGAGAACCATGCTGAGGTGTCTGTGAGATAATGTTTTGCCTATGTTTTCTTCTAGGAGGTTTGTCTTGTCTTGTCTTATGTTTAAGTCTTTGATCCATTTTGAGTTGATTTTTGTATATGGTGTAAGGGAGTGTTCTAGCTTCACTGCTTTACATGCTGCTGTCCAGTTTTCCCAACACCATTTGCTGAAGAGACTGTCTTTATTCCATTGTACATTCTTGCCTCCTTTGTTGAAGATTAGTTGACCAAAAGTTTGTGGGTTCATTTCTGGGCTCCCTATTCTGTTCCATTGATACATATGTCTTTTTCTACCAACACCATGCTGTTTTGATTACTGTAGCTATGAACTATTTTCTGAAGTCTGGGAGGGTTATTCCTCCAGCCTCTTTCTTTTTCTTCAATAATGCTTTGGCAATTCTAGGTCTTTTGTGGTTCCATATAAATTCTATTATGATTTGTTCTAGTTCTGTGAAATATGTCCTGGGTAATTTGATAGGTATTGCATTAAATCTGTAGATTACCTTGGGCAGTATGACCATTTTAACAATATTGATTCTTCCAATCCAGGAGCATAGGATATCTTTCCATTTTTTAAAGTCTTCCTTAATTTCCTTAATCAATGTTTTGTAATTTTCCGTGTATAGGTCTTTCATCTCCTTGGTTAGATTTGTTCCTAGATATTTTATTACTTTGGGTGCTATTTTAATGGAGATTATTTCTTTACTTTCTTTTTCTGTTGATTCATTATTAGTGTAAAGAAATGCAACTGATTTTTGTACATTAATCATGTAACCTAACTTGCTGAATTCTTTGATTAGTTCTAGTAGTTTTTGTGTGGACTTTTTAGGGTTTTCTATATGTACTATCATGTCATCTGCATATAGTGAAACTTTTACCTCTTCTTTTCCAATTTGGATACCTTTTATTTCTGTTTCTTGCCTGATTGCTGTGGCTAGGAATTCCAACACTATGTCAAATAGGAGTGGTTAGAGTGCGCAGCCTTCTCTTGTCTCAGATTTTAGTGGAAATGTTTTCACTTTCTCACCGTTGAGTACTATGCTCGCTATAGGTTTGCCATGTATAGGTTTTATTATGTTATGTTCCCTTTATATCCACTTTTGAGAGTTTTTATTATAAATGGGTGTTGAATTTTTCAAGTGCTTTTTCTGCATCTGTTTATATGATTTGTGGTTTTTGTCCTTTCTCTTGTTGATGTGATGTATTACATTGATTGATTTGTGTATGTTGAACCACCCTTGTGTCCCTCGGATGAACCCAATTTGATCATAGTGTATAAACTTTCTTATGTGCTGTTGGATTCTATTTGCTAATATTTTGGTGAGGATTTTTGCATCTATGTTCATCAGTGATATTGGTCTGTATTAGTCTTTTTCCGTAATGTCTTTGTCTGGTTTCAGTATCAGGATTATGGTGGCTTCATAGAATGAGTTTGGGAGTATTCCCTCTTTTTCAGTCTTCTGGAAGAATTTGCAAAGGACCAGTATGAGTTCTTCTTTGTATGTTTGCTAGAGTTCCCCGTTCCTGGACTTTTATTTGTAGGGAGGGTTTTTACTGCTAATTCGATTTCATTTCTAGTGATCGGTTTGTTCAAGTGGTCAATTTCTTCTTGATTCAGTCTTGGTGGACTGTGTGTTTCCAGAAACTTGTCCATCTCCTCTAGATTATCTAGTTTGGTTCCATATAGTTTTTCATAATATTCTTGTATGATATTCTGTATTCCTGTGTTATTGGTTGTAATTTCTCCATTTTCCTTTCTTATTTTGCTAATTTGTGCTCTCTCTTTTCTCCTCTTTGTTAACTTGGCCAGAGGTTTGTCAATTTTATTTACTATTATCCCCCCCCCCAAAAAAAAAACAGCTCTTGGTTTGATTGATTTTTTCTGTTGTTTTTTCAATCTCTATTTTATTTATTTCCTCTGTGATCTTTATTATTTCCTTCTTTCTGCTGACTTTAGGGGGTTTTTTTGCTGTTCTTTTTCTAATTCTTTTAGTTGGTAGGTTAGATTGTTTATTTGAGATTGTTCTTCTTTTATGAGGAAGGCCTGTATTGCTATAAACTTCCCTCTTAGCACTGCCTTTGCTACGTCCCATAAATTTTGTTGGTTGTGTTTACATTTTCATTTGTCTCAAGGAATTTTTTAATTTCAATTTGGATTTCACCATCGACCCATTGGTTTTTAAATAGCATGTTGTTTAATCTCCATGCTTTCCTTTTTTTCTCCTTTGTTTCTCTGTAGTTGATTTCTAGTTTCATGGCCTTGGGTCAGTATGCTTGAGATAATTTCTATCTTCTTAAAATTGTTGAGGCTTCTTTTGTGCTCAAGTACATGATCAATCCTAGAAAATGTTCCATGTGCACTTGAATGTATATCCTATTTTTTTTTTGCTCTGTAAATGCTCTGAAAATATCCACCAAATCTAATTTTTCCATTGTATCATTTAATTTCTCTGTTGCCTTATTTATTTTCTGTCTGAACGATCTGTCTAGTGATGTTAGTGCAGTGTTAAAATCTCCAACGATTGTATTCTCATCAGTTTCCCTCTTTATTTCTGTTAGTAATTGTTTTATGTACTTAGGTGCTCCTATACTGGGTGCATATATATTAACAAGTGTAATATCCTCATCTTGTATTACTCCTTTAATCATTATAATAATTATTATAATAAATCATTATAATAATCCTTCTTTATCTATCTTTATGGCCTTTGTTTTAAAGTCTATTTTGTCTGAAATCATTATTGCTACACCTGCTTTTTTGGCTTTTCCATTTGCATGGGATATCCTTTTCTAACCTTTCACTCTCAATCTATATGTGTCCTTCTCCCTAAAGTGGGTCTCTTGTATGTAGCATATTGAAAGTTCTTGCTTTATTATCCAGTCTGCCACTCTATGTCTTTTAATTGGAGCATTTATTCCATTAACATTTGCAGTAATTAATGATAGATGTGTGCTTATTGCCATTTTGAACTTATTTTTGCAGTTCATTTGTTATTTCCTCTGTTCATTTCTTCTTCCTTTTGTGGTTTGATAATTTTCCTTTCGATTATCTTGGATTATATTTAGTTTTGTCACACACTTGTAAGTTTTTGTCTTTGGTTACCCATTTTTATAAGTCTATTAACCCATTACTATAACTGCATGTATCTAAAAGGTAGTAATGGAAGCTCAAACCCATTCTACCGAGAACAAAAAATAAAATAGAAAAAAAATATTTTCTTGCTTCCCTCTCCCACTCTTAGTGATTTAGATGTCTTCTTTTACAATTTCATGTTTATTCTATTTGTAATTCATGGTAGTTCATGTAAAACATTATGACATTTCCATTTATGATTTTCTCAATTCTGTCTTCTTTCTATTTAGAGTAGACCTTTCAATATTTCTTTTAGCATGGGTTTAGTGTTGCAAAACTCCTCTAATTTTTGATTCTCTGTGAAGTTCTTTATCTCTCCTTCTATTCTAAAGGATAACCTTGCTGGATAAACTATCCTAGGCAGCATCTTTTTTTATTCAGGACTTTTTAAAAATTTTTCTTTATTGAGTTATAGTCATTTTACAATGTTGTGTCAGGACTTTTAATATATCTTGCCACTCCCTTCTGGCCTGTAATATTTGTGTAAAGAAATCAGCTGAAAGCCTTATGGGGGTTTCCTTGTAACTCACTCTTTGTTTTTCCCTTGCTGCCTTTAGGATCATTTCTTTATCCTTAACCCTGCCCTTCTTGATTATAATATGTCTTGGTGTGTTCCGTTTGGGTTCTTCCTGTTAGGGACCCTCTGGACTTCTTATACTTGGATATCTGATTCCTTCTTTAGGTTTGGGAAGTTTTCATTCATGATTTCTTCAAATACCTTTTCAATCACCTTTGCTCCTTCTTCCCCTTCTGGAACCTCTATTATGCATTGATTGACATGCTTTATATTATCCCATAGGTCCCTTATATTGTTTTCATTGTCTTTTATTTATTTTTCTCTCAGCTGTTCTGATTGTGTCCTTTCTGTTGTCCTGTCTTCTAGGTCACTTATTCGTTCCTCTGCATTAGCTAGCCTGCTTTGTGCAGCCTTTAGATCAGCTCTTAGATCAGCAAATGAGTTTACCAATTTTTCTTGGCTGTCTTTATAGCTTCAATTTCATTTTTGACACATTTTATATCTCTAAACACTATCTCTTTTAGTTACTTCTGTACTTTGATCACCCCTTTTTTGAAATCTTGCTCTAGTAGGCCATCAGTGTCTATTTCATTGATCATTCTTTCAGGGGGGTTCTCTTGTTCTTTTAATTGGTTGTGGTTCTGCTACTTCATCTTGCTCATATCTCTCTGGCATTGTGGCTTATGGAGTATCAGTTATCTATTATAGTCCTTAAGGAGTTTATTTCTTTATCTAAAGCCTATACAGGAGTAAAATTTTCTTTAAAAAAGAGAATTTTAAAAGAAGGGAGAGGAAAAAAAGTTTGAAAACAGTGTATAATCAGTAACAGAAGGTCAAGTTGAAGAAAAATAGCAAGTTGAGACATCTTTTAAAAACCTTTTAAAAAAAAGGAGAAAAGAATAAAAAAAAAATTGAAGCCTGAGTGTAATCAATAACAGATCAAAACCAAGAAAAATAAAAATGAAATGAGGTGCATTTTAAAAAACTAATCAAAATATCTTAAAGGAAAATTTTTAAAGGGATTAAAACTGGAGATATATACGTTGCTTAAAGAGTAAAAATTCAAAAGGTAATAAAAATATAACAGATTAAAAAAAGAAAAACAGAATAAAAAAGGGGGTATGTGTTCTCGTGGAGACTATGCATTCTTAATGATTTTATTGAGAGGTATTTCTGTCCTCTCCCTGCTGCTGAGCTCAGCTTACTGCTTCCAGAGTCTGTCCATTGGTGCCCTTTGTCTGTGGTCTGTGCTACTCACAGTGCAGGTCGGTAAGCAGATTGCACCCCCTCGCAACACTGCGGTCAGGTGCTGTGCTCTTAAGTGGTAGGCAGGCGGGTCACGCCCCCTCCCGACGCAGCGGTCAGGTGCTTCACTCCCCCCACCCGATGCCACGGTCAGATGCTGCGCTTGGGCAAGGTAGGAGGGCAGGTCGCAACCCCTCCCAGCACCAAGGTCAGGTTCTGTGCTCCTGCTGGGAAGGCGAGTGGCCACCCGCCGTCTCCTGGTGCTAGTCACTCCCTTGCTCTGTGTAGCTGCCCACTCAGCCTCGGGTCCATGCTCCATAGGCAGCCTCAGGGAAGACGTTGGAACAGCCCCATGCTCCCTGCTAAAACTCATCTCCTGGTTTGTTTTTCTAAGAGGCGTGAGTTCTCAGAGGTACCAGGGCAGAATGATCCTATCTGCCTCGGGCTGTAAACAAGTCTCCATCTCACCTTTGAGGCTGCTAAACCCTTAGGATCCAGATTTTGACCCCCACCCACCTGTGTTCTATGCACCAGAGGATATGGCGGCTGTGGCTGAGCCCCACCTCTCTTCTCCTGAAAACCTTCAGTGGGTTTTTGGAGATAGGGGGTACAGCACCCTTCCCCCCAGGGCACATCGGCCATGTTGTTTTATGGAGGGCCCAGGTTGTTTTGCCCTGTGTGCCCACTCATCCACAGTGCGCAGTACCATGCAGTCTCCCAGCCTTGCCTCTGTGCAGCCTGCCCCAGTCCTCCACCCAGCTCGGTAGCCTGTCCTGTCCCTCACCTGCCACTTTGCCTGTAGGGTTGGGGATTGCAGAGAACCTCTGTGCCTGTTTAACTTAGTTCTGTCAGTCAAGGGCTGCTCCGTACAGATCCGAGCCTCGGAGGTTCCCCCTCCAACCTGCTGACCTCTCCATTGGAGAGGAGGAGACCCAGTGAATGAGCATTATTCTTCCTTTGCTGCTCCCTCCCTGCATGACCGGTCCCACACTGTTTTGCTTTTTCTTCTTTCTTTTTTCCTCTTCTTCTACCAGATTTGTGGCGTCTTTGTCTTTTGAAGAGGGCAATGTTCTGTCAGAGTTCAGCAGGTGCTCTGGTTGGCTGGGTAGGTCCGTGGATGTGAGTTTTGGTGTATTTGTGGGAGAGGGTGAGCTACTAGCATCCTTCTACTCTGCCATCTTGGCCTATCCTTCTCAAATATATTTTAAAACCCTGCATTTGTACCCTCCTCCTCTCACAATTACTGTTTTTGATATCATATTTTACATCTAATTGTTTTGTGTATCCTTTAACTGCTTATTGTATATACAGATGATTTTACTACTTTTGACCTTTAACCTCCCTATTTGTTTTGTGTGTGGATTATTTTCTACCTTTACTGTATGTTTGCCTTTACCAGTGAACTTTTTCATTTCATGATTTTCTTGTTTCTAGTTGTGGTCTCTCTTTTTTTATTTCTCATAGAGAAGTTCCTTTAACTTTTGTTGCAAATATGGTTTGGGGGTGCTGAATTCCTTTGGCTGTTGCTAGTCTGTAAAGCTTTTGATTTTTTTCCATCAAATCTGAATGCAGACCTTGCTGGGCAGAGTATCCTTGGTTTTAGGTTTTTCTCTTTCATCACTTTACATATATCATGCCACTGTCTTCTAGCTTGCAACATTTCTGCTGAAAAATCGGCTGATAGCCTTTTGGGAGTTCCCTTGTATGTTATTTGCTGCTTTTCCCTTGTTGCTTTTAATATTCTTTTTCTAAGTTTTGTCATTTTAATTACAAAATATCTTGATTTGTTCCTCTTTGGGTTAATTCTATATGGGACTCTGTGTTTCCTGGACTTAGGTGACTGTTTCCTTTCCCAGGTTAGGGAAATTGTCAGCTAGTATCTCTTCAAATATTATTTTCAGAAAGTTTTTCTGTCTCTTCTCCTTCTGGAACCCCTATAATGTGAATATTAGTTCACTTGATGTTGTCCCAGAGGTTTCTTAATCTGTCCTCATTTCTTTTCATTCTTTTATTCTCTTTAGTGGCAGTGATTACCACTACTCCGTGTTCTACCTCATTGATTCATTCTTCTGTATCATGTAGTCTACTATTGATTCCTTCTGGTATATTTTTTAATTGATTTATTGTATTTTTCATCTGTCTTGGCTTTCTTTGTATTTTCTACCTCTTCCTTAAAATCTTCAAATTTCACACTTTGTGCATCATTTCTCCTCCCTATTTGTTTGATCATCCTTACAGTCATTACTCTGAACTCTGTCTTGGGTGGATTGCCACCTCACTTAGTTCTTCTTCTGGGGTTTTATCTTGTTCCTTCATCTTGAATATATTCCTTTGTCACCTTATTTTGTCTAAGTTGCTATTTGTATTTTTATGTATACGGTGAATTACTTACATTTCTTGACCTTGGAGAAGGGACCTTCTGTTGAATACATCCTATGCATCCCATCAGTTCCCTCCTCTCTTGTCACCCAAGCTATATACTCTTAAGTTTTCCCACTAAGATTGTTGCATGGGTCTTTCTATTGTGGCTCTCTGACTATATGGACATTCTAGTAGGCTTTGTTCACTCCTTATCAGGTTTGTTTCCAGGCCCTGCCTTGTGCAGATGCTGCTGGAGGCTGTTTATCAGGGCCTGGTCATAAGGAAGCTTGTTGCACAACCCTAGGTCACCCTGGAGTTAGTGATGGCTCACTGTTGGAAGGAGCCAGGGCCCCAAAGACTTTGGGGTTGTTGCCCACCCACTGGCAGGTGAAGTGAAGTCCTGGGGTAGTAGCAAGTCTACTTGTAGGCAGAGCTAATTCCAGGGGTCTGGCTGCATGGCTTAGGGATCCCATAGTTTGTTTCTGATCATTGAAGTGGGGAGCTTTTCCTGACACATTTGGATAAGTGGTCCAGCATGTCCCACAGGTTGTACTTGCTTGCTAATGGGCAGGGAAAAAGCCCAGCTCTTTCCAAGTAAAAGTCTGGTCTGCAGTTGGCAGACATGTTCCACAGACTGTAGGATTGTAGTTTTCTTGCTTCGGTTGTCTGCCCCCTGTTGGGTGAGGCTGTTATAGAGGCTTGTATAGGCTTACTGGAGTGAAAGGCTGGTGCCTGCCCATTGGTGGATGGAACTGGATCTTTGCCCTCAGGTGGGCAACTGTGTCTAGGGGAATGTCTAGAGGCAGTTGTGGCCTCAGGAAGACTTTTGGCACTCTGTCTGCTGATGGGTGGGACTGTGTCATTGCCCAGTTAGTTTTACAACCTGAGGCTTCCCAGCACGGGGGCCTATAGTCTATCAAGCAGGGCTTGGTCTCGGAACTAATGAACCAGGATAGCAGTTGCCAGCAGCAGTGTTCAGGGGGTTGAATGTTCCCCAGTATATCTGCTACCACCATCTGTGTCCCCATGATGAACCACAGCCACCCCTCACCTCTCCAGGAGATTCTCCAATACCAGTAATAGGTCTGGCCCAGGTTCCTATCAAATTACTACTCTAGCTCTGGGTTCCAATCAATGCACATGAAATTTTGAGTGCACCCCTTGAGAGCGATATCTATTTCTGCCAGTCCTGTGGGGCTCCTGCAATTAATCCCCACTGGCCTTCAAAGCCAAATTCTCTGCAGGCTCATCTTCCCAGTGCTGGATCCCTGGGCTAGGGAGCCTGATGTGGGGCTCAGCACTCTTACTCCTTTGGGAAAACCTCTACAATATAATTATTTTCCAGTTAGTGTGTCACTTACCCAGGGGGGATAGAATTTGATTATAGCGCCTGTCTGCAGCTCCGACCCATCTCTTGTGGTTCTTACTTCATGTATTTATTTGTAGAAGGTCTTTTCTGATAGGTTCCAGTCTTTTTCATCAGTAGTTGTTCTGCAGATATTTGTGATTTTTGTATGCTCATGAGAGTAGGTGAGCTCAGGGACTCTACTCTGCCATCTTGGCCACTCTCCTGTATTTAGGTCTTTGATCTATTATTGAGGTAATTTTTTAATATTGTGTAAGATAAAGTTTCAACTTTTTCAATTTTTTTTTTTTTGCATTTAGATATCCAAATAACTATCCATTAAAACTATCCATTGAATAGTTTTTTCACTATTATTTGTTGAAGAGACAATTCTTTTCCTATTAAATGGTCCTGGAACTTATGTTGACCATATGTGTGAGATTTACATCTGGTCTCTTTATTATAGTCTATCAGTCTATTCATGAGTATTTTTGCCTGTCCCACATTGTTTTCATTACTGTAGCTTTGTAGCAAGATTTGAAATTAGGAAGTGTGAGACCTCCAATCTTTTTTTTTTTTTTTTTGAAATTGTTTTGACATTTTGGGTCTTTTGAAATTCCATATAAATTTGGGGAAGTGTTTTTCTATACACACAAAGACAATAACATTGAGATTTTGATATGGATTGCTTTAGATTTATAGATAGCTTCGGGTAGAATTGACATCTTAACAATGTTAAATCTTCTAATCCATAAGCATGGAATGTTTTCTATTTATTTGGTTCTTTAATTTCTTATAGTGATGTTTTATATTTTCAGTGTGCAAGTCTTTTACCTCCTTGGTTAAATATATTCCTTATTATTTTATTCTGTTCTATGTGTTTGTAAAGATATTATTATTTAATTTTTTTTGATTCTTCATTGCTAGTGTCTAGAAATACAAATGTTTTTTTTGACTATACATATTGTATCTTTTTTTAACATTTTTTATTGATTTATAATCATTTTACAATGTTGTGTCAAATTCCAGTGTAGAGCACAATTTTTCAGTTATACATGAACATATATATATTCATTGTCACATTTTTTTCTCCGTGAGCTACCATAAGATCTTGTGTATATTTCCCTGTGTTTACAGTATAATCTTGTTTATCTATTCTGCAATTTTTAAAATGACATATTGTATCTTGCAACTTTTCTTAATTCACTTATTAACACTAGTAGTCTTTTTTGAATTCTTCATGATTTTCTGTAAATAAGATTATGTTATAAGTGAATAGTGATAGTTTTACTTCTTCCTTTCCAATTTGGATGTCTGTTATTTCTTTTATTTGCCTAATTGCTGTGGGTAGAATTTTCAATACTGTGATTAATAGAAGTGAAGAAATCAGGAATTTTTGTCTTGTTTCTGATCTTAGTAGAGAAAGATTCCAGTTTTTCACATTGACTATAATGTTACTTCTTGATTTTTCATATAATTTCTTTATCATCTTAAGAGAGTTTCCTTCTATTCCTAGTTTGTTGCATGTTTCTATTATGACAGAGTTTTAAATTTTGCCAAATACATTTTCTGTCACAATTTAAGATTGTGTGTGTTTCACACATCCCCCATTCTCTTAACATGTTACATAGATTTATTTTATAGTTGAATCATTGTTGCAAGCTGGGGAGAAATTACTCTTGATCTTCATCTGCAATCTTATTAATTTACTGCTGAATTTAGTTTACTGGCATTTTGTTAAGGGTGTTTGCATTAATATTCATAGGGTGTCTTAGTCTGTAGTTTTTATTTTCTTCTGATGTGTTTATCTGGCTTTGTTACCTGAGTAATGCTGGCTTCATAGAATGAGTTAAGAAGTATTCCCTCCTCTTCAATTTTTTGGAAGACTTTGGGAAGGATTGATGTTAATTTTCTTTAAATTTTTGGTAGAATTTGCATGTAAAGCCATCTGGTTCTCAGTTTTTTCTTTGTTAGGAGGTTTTTTATTAATGACTCTATCACTTGTTACAGGTTTGTTCACATTTACTATTTTTTCTTGAGACAATTGTGGTAATTTTTGTATTTTAAGATATTGGTTTATGCATCTATATTATTTAATATGTTAGTGTACATTTTTTTCATTGCATCCTCATAAACTTTTTCATTTCTGTAAGGTTTATACTAAAGCGCCTAATGTCATTTTTTTTGTTTTAGTAATTTAAGTCTTCTCTCCTCTTGGTTTCAGTTTGTTGTTCAGGTCCTTTAATTATTTTGTTAATGACCATCTGTCTAGTTGTTTTATCTATTATTATACATGGGTTATTGAACTCGCTAGCTATTTTAGATCTATTTCTCTCTTCAATTTTGTTAATGTTTGCTTCATATAATTTGGGTTTCTGATATTTGGTGCATATATGTTTGTAATTATTATATTTTCTTGGTAAATTGGTCTTTTTATTAGTATATAATGTATTTACTTGCCTCTTGTGACAGTTTTTGACTTAAAGTCTATTTTGTCTGATAGTAGTATAGTCACCTCAGCTCCCCTGTGGTTACTATTTCCATGGACTATATTTTCCTATCCTTTCACTTTTAACTGATGTGTGTCCTTGTATTTAATGTGAGTCTTTTTTAGAGAGCCTTATAGTTTGATCATGTTTTTTTTTAATCCATTTTGCTAATATGTGCCTTCTGATTGGTGAGTAAGTCCATTTATATTTAATGCAATTTCTAATAAGAAAGAGCTTACTTTTGCCATTTGCTATTTTTTTTCTTTATGTCTCAGCTTTTTTTGGCATTTATTTCCTCCATTTCTAACTTCTTTTGTGATTATTTGAATTTTTCTGGTGATGCATTTTAACTTTCTTCTCATTTGCTTCATCTGTATTTTTTAGATTTATTTTGTGATTTCCCTGAGGATTTCCTGTAATGCCTTAAAGTTTTAACTAATAGTCTAGTTTCAATTGATACTAAGTTAACTTCAACTGAGTACAGAATTTCTTCTGCTTTAAAGCCCATCTCCATCCTTATGTTTTTAATGACACAAATAACAACTTTATGTACACTGTGTGCTAAATAACATAGATTTATAAATAATTTTTGTGCATTTGTCTTTTATATTCTGTTAAAAATGAAGTGACAGATCAAGATTGCAATACTTGCTGTCAGGTAATAGTTTTTTCTTTCTCTCCAGTACTTTAAATATATCATCTCACTGCCTTTTGTCCTTCAATGTTTCTGATGAGAAATCAACTTATAATCACATCCAGAATCCCGTGTACATGACAATTTGTATTTTCCTTGCTGGTTTCAAGGTTATCTCTGTCTTTCAGCAATTAGATTTTAATGTTTCAGTGTGTGTTTCTTTGGTTTTATCTTCTGTGGTGTTAATTGGGCTTCTTGGGTTTGTATATACATGTATATCATCAAATTTGGGAGTATTCCACCAACATTTCTTTAAATAATTTTTCTGCACTTTCTCTTCTTCTTCTTTTGTGATTCCCAAAATGCATATTATAATTACATTTTTTGGTGTCCCCTGAAGTACTTAGGCTCTATTCACTTTTCTCCATTCTTTTTACTTTCTACTTCTCAGAGATGATGATTTAATTGACTTGTCTTCAATTTATTAGTTCTTTCTTCTACCTACACAAATCTGCTATTAAAACCCACTAGTAAAATTTTTCTTTCAGTTGTACTTTTTGGCTTCACACTTGCTGTTTTGTTCTTTCTATAGTCTTGATCCCTTTGTTGATATTTTTATTTGGTTCATATATCATTTTCTGATTTGTTTAGTTCTTTGTATTTTCCTATGGCTCTATGAGCATACTTAATGCAGATATTTTAAAATTTTTATATAGTAAGTCCACTGTATGGCCTTCCTCATGGATGTTTTCTGCTCTATTCCTTTGAATGAGCCATCTTCTCCCATTTCTTTGTATGCCTTTGATGTTTTGTGGAAATTGGATATTTAATTCTTATTACATAACTCAAGATATCAGATTTTCCCCCTTTCATAATTTTCTATTATTTTGTTGTTGTTGTTGTTGTTGTTGTTGAAGTCTGCAGTAGTGTGTTTTGAGACTTTTTCAAACTATTTTTGCAAAGATTACTCATTGTTTTGTATAGTCACTGAAGTCTCCCTCCCTTCAGGTTATGCTCAGGTGATATTTTGACAGAGATTTCCAGATTTCCAGATTTTTCAGAAGCTGACATATATAACCAAACAAAAACCACTAGAAGTGTAAAAGAGAAAACAACCACTTTTCCAAATTTTAGCAGACTAACTGCTGAGGCAGTCCTTCACCAACTAGTTAAACTTGCCCTGAGCGTAAGGATCAACATAAAATTAAAAATTAAGGAGGTAGGGGCCAAGACGACAGATTACAGAGACTCACAACTCACCCTCTCCCACAATTACACTGAGAATTAACATCTACAAGCCCATTGAATCACAGAGAACACCTACTGAACTCTGGCAGAGTGCCTCTTGTTTCAAAATACAGGAGAATTCACACAAAATCCAGTAAGAAAAAAGGAAAAAAGAAAAAAAAATCGATGTACAACTGGTCCTAAAGGGAAGGAGTGGCATAAGAAGAAAGGCACCATCATGCTGGGAATCACTCTCTCCAGCCGGGAGGTAAACATGAAAAGAAGTGGAGCTTCTGAGGCTCCATGGAGAAAGTGGCAACCCTTTGGCAGACAGAACTAAGGGAAACTGACCCTGTGGTCCCCAGAACTAAACACGAGCTGGCAGGGATGAGCCAGGAGTGATTGCTGAAGATCAGTGAAGAGCCTGGGCACAGGGCTGGAGCCCACTGCACAGAGGCAGCCTCAGGGGACTGGAGGGCAGTGTGAGCTCTGGATGGGGGTGTGTGCAGAACAGAGCAGCATGGGACTCACATAAAAAAGCACCACTGTTAGTGTGTTTGAGGGGAAGGTATACAACTCAGCCATGCCATAGCCACTTTCTCCACATGGCTCCATTGTTGGTGTATTCTCATGAGAGGAGAGGTGGGGCTTGGTTATAGCCATCACTGCTGTGCAGTGGAAGGGCTGAAAGCTAAATCCATACACAGCTGCCCCACAACTTCACAGGTGGGACTGAGATATGTTTACAGCCCCAGACAGAAAGGACAGAGTTTCCTTCTCTGGACACTTTGTGGACTCATGCCTCTGGGATGAACAGGCAGTGAGTGGAGTTCTGACTCAGGGTGAGGGCAAGTATGAATATTTACAATAAGCCTGCATACTGGACCATATGTGGAAGCAGAGCTGGGGTCTGAGCTGACTCTGTGGTGCACCACAGGTTCAGGTGTGTGACTGAATGCTTGCTATGGTGGGTCCTAGCACCTGACATTGGCAGATCTGCACTGGTGGTCCCTGGGGCTCAGAACCTGGGGAACACCAGAGCAAATGGCTAATATTCCCACAGCTAAAGCAGAGACAAAGGCTGTGTCAAGAAAGAGTACTTTGTAAGCCCACATAAAAACTGACAGAGAATACCGAAGAGGGCACATCCCAGTGGACATCACCTGCCTAACCTTCTTCCCAGCAGAAGCACTCCAACCCTGCCTACTTCACACCACAGCTCAGAAATGGGTTTAGTAGACTCTATTCCAGCAACAGGGGAGGAGACCAGGCCCCAGTCAAGGCTGTGACAACCACAGAACAAAAAAGGAGGCCCAGCCCAACAACAAAAAACAGGGTAGGCTCTGAACCAAAAAGCAACCACACCCACAATCAAAGGTATAACAGCCAAAACACACAGAAGGAAGGCATTGCAACCATCCATACTAAGAACAGCCATCACAACAAAACTATTATATGCACCCAGTCACACAGGAATGCTCCCACTTTAAATAAAAACAAATAAAATATAAAATAGCACATGAAGACCAGAGTAGAGAACTAATACTCCTAAATCCATAGAGCCAAAGAAATATAAATAAAATGAAGAAGCACAGGAAGTATTCACAATTAAAAGAAAAAGTGAAATCCCCTGTAAGAATGAGCAATGAAAGAGACCTTGATAGTCTACTACATCATGACTTCAAAAAGGGAATGATCAATGCACTGAAGGAAATAAGACTATTACAGATACAGAAAATACTTTTAAAAGGAAATTGAAACTATAAAGAAGAGACAAATCAAAAGAGAAAACTCAATTGCTGAGATAAGAGTCAAGCCAAAGGCAGTCAAAAGCAGACTAGATAACACAGAGGAGTGAATAAGTGATTTAGAAGACAAGATAACAGAAGCCACCCAAGCAGAACAGCAGACAGAAAGCAAATAAAAACCAAAGAAAGTAAAGTAAGAAATCTAGGAAATAACAGAAACTTTGCAAAGCAATGCATAATAGGGATCCCAGAAGGAGAAGAAAGAGAAAAGAGGATTGAAAGGTATTTGAAGAAATTATGAATGAAAACTTTCCACATCTAAAGAAGGAAACAGATGTCAAAGTACAACAGGCACAGAGAGTCCCAAACAAGAAGAACCTAAAGAGACCTAGACCAAGATATATTATAATTAGAATGGGCAAAGTTAAAGTTAAAGGATTCTAAAGACAGCAAGAAAAAAACAAAGAATTAATAACAAAGAAACCCCCATAAAGCTTTCAGCTGATTTCTGTACACAAACACTGCTGGCCAGATGGGTAAAATATATTCAAAGTCCTGAATGTGAAAAAACTGCAAGCTAGAAAACTCTATCCAGCAAGACGGTCCTTTAGAGTAGAAGGAGAGATAAAGAATTTCACAGACAAGCAAAAACTAAAAGAATTCAGCTATACTAAACCTACAGTAAAAGAAATATTGAAATGTCTACTCTAAATAGAATGGAAATAGGAAGCTATTGAAATGAGAAAACCATAATTCGAGATGCAATAAGTACAATGAGTTTGTTGCAAGAGAATAAAAAAGAAGATGTAAAAAAAATAAGTAAAGAATATCAAAATCATAAAAGATGGAAGAGGGGAGCAAGAAAATATAGATTTTCTACTCCCTTTTTTCCTTCATTTATTTTAGGATGTGTCTGAACCTACATGACTATCAGTCTAAAGCGAACAGATATAGTAAAGGTTTCATATACCTGAAAAACAGGGTAAACATAAACCAAAAGCATACAGTAGGGTCACAAAAAACAAAAAGAAACCAAGCTAATACAAAAGAAAATTATCTAACCACAAAAAGGAAAAGAAAGGAACAAAGAAGAAATACCAAATCAACTTGAAAACAAAGTTCAAAATGGCAATAAACACACATCTATCAATAATTACTATAAATGTCAATGAATTAAATGCTCCAATCAAAAGACATAGAGTGGCAGATTAAATAATAAAACAAAAGCCTACAATATGATGCCGAAAAGAGACCCACTTTACAGTGAAGAATACCTGTAGACTAAAAGCGAGTGGATGGAAAAAGATACTTCATGCAAATGGAAATGACAAGAAAATGGGAGTAGCTATACTTATATCAAACAAAATGGACTTTAAAATAAAGGCCACAATGAGAGATAAAGGAAGACACTATTTAGCGACCAAAGAATCAATACAGAATCTACATATTACATTAATTAACATATGCATGCAATACAGGAACAACTAAATACATAAAACAAATACTAACAGACATAAATGGAGAAATTGATGGGAATTCAATAATAGTAGGAGAGTTTAACACCCCACTAACATCATTGGACAGGTCTTCTAGACAGAAAATCGGTAAGACAATGGAGATACTAAGTGACACAATAGAAGAGTTGGACTTTGACATTTTTAGGACATTACACCCCCCCAAAACCATAAGATACATTTATTAAGTGCTCATATAACATTTTCAAGGATAGACCACATACTCAGGCACAAAAGAAGACTCAACAAATTTAAGAGAATAGAGATTATTCAAAGCATCTCTGACCACAATGGCATGAAACCAGAAACCAACTACAGCATGGAGACTCAACAACATGCTACTAAAAAACACTAGATCAACAATGAAATCAAAGAAGAAATTAAAAAAAATACTTCAATACAAATTACAATAAAACATAACCACACAAAATCTATGGGATGCAGCAAAAGCAGTCCTAAGAGGGAAGTTCATAGTGATACAGGCCTTCCTCAAAAGAGAACAATTTCAAATAAACAATATAACTACCATCTAACAAAATTAGAAGAAGAACAAACAAAACCTAAAGTCAAAAGAAGAAAATTTATAATAAAGATCAAGGAGGAAATAAAAAATATAGAGATTTTAAAAAATAATAGAAAAAAATCAATCAAACCAAGACGAGGATTTTTGAGAGAGTAAACAAAATGGACATACCTCTGCCCAGGCTCACAAGGAAGAAAAGAGAGAGCACACAAATAAACAAAATGAGAAATGAAAAAGGAGAAATTACAACCAACACCACAGAAATACAATCATAAGAGAATATTATGAACAACATTATGGTGATAAATTTGGCAACTTAGAAAAAATGGACAAGTTTCTAGAAACATACAGTCCACCAAAACTGAATCAAGAAGAAACATCCTTTGCACAGAACAATCACCAGAAGTGAAAAGAATCAGTAATAATAATAATAATAATAATAATAATAATAATAATAATAATAATAATAATAATAATAATAATAATAATAATAAAAAAAACTTCCGTGAAAACAAAAGTCGAAGACAAGATGGCTTCACTGGGGAATTCTCTCAAACATACAAAGAAGAACTCATACCAATACTTCTCAAAATCTTCCAAAAGATTGAAGAGGAAGGAATACTCCCAAACTCATTCTATCAAGCCACCATCACCCTAATATGAAAGCTAGACAAAGAAACTACCAAAAAAGAAAGCTATAGGCCACTATAGTTGATGAACATAAATGCAACAATCCTCAATAAAATATTAGCAAACAGAATCCAACAATGCATAAAAAAGATCATATACCTTGATCAAGTTGGATTTATCCAAAGGACACAAAGATGGTTCAACATACAAAAAATCAATCAACATAGAACACCACATCAACAAGAGAAAGGACAAAAAACACATGATCATCTCAATAGATGCTGAAAAGCATTTGATAAAATTCGACACCCATTTATAAAAGAAAAACAAAACTCTTACAAAAGTGGATATAGAGGGAACATATCTCAACTTAATAAAAGCTATTTTTGACAAACTCACACCCAGCATAATACTCGGTGAAAACCTGAAAGCCTTTCTGCTAAAATCTGGAACAAGACAAGGATGCCTACTCTCACTACTTCTATTCAATATAGTACTTGAAGTCTTAGCCATAGTAATTATACAAGGAAAAGAAATAAAAGGGATCCAAATTGGAAGAGAAGAGGTAAAGTTGTCATTATATGCAGATAACATGATACTACATATCGAAAACTCTAAACGTTCCACACAAAAACTACTAGAAATAATAAAAGAATTTGGCAAGGTACCAGGATACAATATTAATATACAGAAATCAGTGGCATTTCTTTACACTAACAATGAAATATCAGACATGGAAAGGAAAGAAACAATCCCTTTTAAAATTGTATCCATAACAATAAAATACTTAGGAATAAATCTGACCAAGGAAGTGAAATACTTATATGAGAAGAACTACAAAACATTCACTAAGGAAATTAAAGATGACTTAAAGAAACAAAAAGATATCCCATGTTCTTGGATTGGAAGAATTAATATTGTTAAAACGGCCATACTACCCAAAGAAAACTACAGATTTAATGCAATCCCTATCAAATTACACAGGACATTTTTCACAGAATTAGAACAAATCACCCTAAAATTTATATGGAATCACAAAAGTTGCAGAATTGCCAAAGCATTGCTGAAGAAAAAGAATGAAGCTGGAGGTCTTCAGACAATACTACAGAGCTACAGTAATCAAAGCAGCATGCTAGGGGTACAAAAACAGTCACTTGGATCAATGGAATAGAATAGAGAAACTAGAAATAAATTTACAGACTTTTGGTCAATTCATCTTTGACAAAGAGGCAAGAACATACAATTGGGTAAAGACAGTCTCTTTAGCAAATCATGTTGTGAGAATTGGACAGCTGCATATAAGTCAATGAAGTTAGAATGCCCCAATGTTCATAGGAGCACTATTTACAATAGCCAAGACATGGAAACAAACTAAATGTCCATCAACGGAAATGACTGGATAAAGAATTTGTAGTAAGTTTAGGTTTTTTTAGTGTGAGCTGCCCATCCTCCTTGCTTGGTCTTGCAATAAAACTCTCTGCTGGAATAAAAAAAAAAAGAAGTGTGATATATTTATACAATGAAATGCTACTCACTCATAAACAGAATAAAATAATGCCATTTGCAGCAACATGGATGGACCTGGAGAATGTTATTCTAAGTGAAGTAAGCCAGAAAGAGAAAGAAAAATACTATATGATATCACTTATATTGGAATCTTAAAAAAAAAAAAAAAGACAAACATTCAGAAACAGAAAAAGACTCACAGACACAGAAAACAAACTTATGGTTACCAGCGGGGGAAGAGGGTGGGAGGGGATAAATTGGGAGCTTGAGTTTGCAGATACTAACTACTATATATAAAATATATAAACAACAAGTTTATACTATAGCACAGTGAACTATATTCAATATCTTGTGGTAACTTTTGGTTAAAAAGAATATGAAAACAAATATATGTATGTTCATGTATGCTGTAGACCAGAAATTGACACAATACTGTAAACTGGTAAACTGACTATGCTTCACAAAAGATAAATTTGAAATAAAACACAATTTCATCATGCACAGAGAAAAAAAATTATCCCTCAAGCAGAGCTTTGGCCGCTTCTCTTAAGTATTTTTACGTTGCTTTTTCATTTTCATTTGTCTCATATTATTTTCTAATTTCACATAAGATTACTTCTCTGACTCATACTTTGTTGAAGCGTGTACTGTTTAGTTTTCACATATTTGCACATTTCACTATATTTTGAATTATGTTTCATAATTATTGTTTAGGATATGGAGCCAGATTGACTGGGTTGGAGTTTTTGCTGTACCATTTACTGACTCTGTGACCTTGAGCAAGTTATAATCTCTTTGTATCTCAATTATTCATGTAAATTAGAATAATAATATTACTGTCTACAAAGAATATTTTTCCTTTTCTTTTTGCTCTCACCTTGCTATTTTCTTATATTGAGGTACAGTTGATATGCAATATTATATGTTTCAGATGTGCAACATAGTGATTCACAATTTTTAAAGTTTATGTTCCATGTATAGTTGTTATAGAATATTGACTATACTCTCTTTCTTGTACAATAGAGATTTGTATCTTATTTATTTTATATAGGGTAGTTTGCACCTCTATTTTCCTATGTCTATATTACCCCTCCCCCACCCCCATCCCTCTTGGTAACCACTAGCTTTGCCTCTATATTTCTGACTCTATTTCTTTTTTGTTATATTCACTAGTCTGTTTTATTTTTTAGATTACACATGTAAGTAATATCATACAGTAATTCTCTTTCGCTGTCTGACTTTTTTCACTTAGCGTAATACTTTCAGCATCCATCCATGTTATATAAATAGCAAAATTTCACTCTTTTTATGACAGAGTAGTATTCCATTGTGTGTGTGTGTGTGTGTGTGTGTGTGTGTGTGTGTGTGTGTGTGTATCCCATATCTTCTTTATCCATTAATCTGTTGATGGGTACATAGGTTGTTTCTATACCTTGGCTAATGTAAATAATGCTGCTATGAACATTGGGGTGAAAATATCTTTTTGAATTAGTGTTTTTGTTTTCTTCTAATATGTATCAGTGGAATTGCTGGACCATATGGTGCTACTATTTTTAGTTTTTTGAGGAAACTCTATACTTTTTCAGTAGTTACTGCATCAATTTACATTCCCACCAACAATGTATGAGAGTTCCCTTTTCTCCACTTCTTCACTAATATTTTTTATTTGTATTATTTTTCATAATAACCATTCTGACAGGTGTGAGGTGGTATCTCATTTTGGTTTGAATTTCCACTTCTCTGGTAAAAAAAAAAATGTTCAGCATCTTTTCATGTACCTATTAGCCATCTGTATGTCTTCTTGGGAAAAATGTCTATTCAAGTTTCCTACCCATTTTTTAATCAGCCTTTTTTTTATGTTAAGTAGTATGAGCTGTTTGTGTTTTGGATATTAACCACTTATTGGTCATGTCATTTGCAAATATTTTGTCCCATTCATTATGTTTTCTTTTCATTATAATGAAGACTTTTTATGCTTTTATGTTTAATTAGGTCCCACTTGTTTATTTTTGCTTTATCATTATTGAAGTACCATTGATTTATAATATTTGGTTATTTTCATGTGTAGATCAAAGTGATTCAGTTATTTTTTCAGATTATATTGCACTATAAGTTGTTATAAGATATTGAATGTAATTCCCTTTGCTATATGGTAAATCCTTGCCATTTAACTACTTTATGTGTGTAGTAGTTTGTATCTGTTAACCCCATTCCTCTAATTTATACCTCCCTCTCATCCTCTCCCCTTTGATAACCATAATTTGTTTTCTATGTCTCTGAGTGTGCTTCTATTTTGGTTATTAAATTATTTGTATTATTTTTATTTTTAAATTGGTGTATAGTTGATTTACAATTTTCTGTTAATTTCTGGTGTACAAAAAATAGTGATTCATATATATCTATATCTATATATATATATTCCTTTTCATATCCTTTTTCATTATAGGATATTACAAAATATTGAATATAGTTCCCTATGCTATGCATTAAGACCATGTTGTTTATCCTTTTTATACATAGTGGGTAGTATGTGGTTAAAATGGCCATACTACCCAAAGCAATCTACAGATTTAATGTGATCCCTATCAAATTACCCAAGACATTTTTCATAGAACTAGAGCAAATAATCCTAAAATTTATATAGAATCACAAAATGCCCAGAATCACCAAAGCAATACTGAAGAAAAAGAAAAATAAAACTGGAGGAATAACCCTCCTAGACTTTAGACAATACTACAGAGCTACAGTAATCAGAAAGTATTGTGTTGGCACAAAAATAAACATATGGACAATGGTAGAGAATAGAGAGCCCGTAAATCAAACCACACACCCACAGTCAATTATTTTTAGACTCCATGTGTAAGTGATATCAAATAGTATTTGCCTCTTTTTGTCTGACTTACATCACTAAGTATAATATTCTCTAGGCCCATTCATGTTGCTACAAATGACAATATTTTGCTCTTTTATAGCAGAGTAATATTCCACTTATATACATACTATATATATACCACATCTTCTTAAGCAGTCATCTATTGATAAGCATTTGAGTTGTTTCTTGGTTATTTTGAATACTGTTTCTATGAACATTGGCTGCATGTATCATTTCAAATTATACTTTTTCTTTTTATCAAGATAAATATATCCAGGAGTGGGAGTGCTGGATCATATGGTAGCTTAATTTTTAGTTTTTTAACAAACTTTAAAGTGATTTCCATAATAACTGCACCAATTTCCATTCCCACCAACAGTGTACAAGGGTTCCATTCTCTCCACACCTTTTCTAGCACTTATTATTTGTAGACTTCTTGATAATGGTCATTCTGACCAGTGTGAAGTTTTGATTAACATTTCTCTAATAATTTGCAATCTTGAGCATTTCATTGATTCATATGTAGCTGTCCAGCTTTCCCAACAACATTTGTTGAATGGACTGACATTTCTTCATTGTATACACTTGCCTCCTTTGCCATAGATTAATTGACCATCAGTGTGTGGGTTTACATCTGGGCATTCCACTCTTTTCCATTGATCTACATGTTTTTGTGCCAATACCAGGTTGTTTTGATTACTGTAATTTTGTAGTATAGTCTGAAGTATAGAAGGAATATGCCTCCAGCTTTGTTCCTTTTCCTCAAGATTACTTAGGCAATTCTGGTTCTTTTGTGGTTCCATATAAATTTTAGGATTATTTGTTTGAGTATTGTGAAAAATATTATGGGTATTTTGATATGAATAACATCAAATCTGGAGATTGCTTTGGGTAGTATCCCCATTTTAACAATATTGATTTTTCCAATACAGGAGCATGGGGTATCTTTCTATTTCTTTAAGTCATCTTTCATTTCTTTAATCAATGTTTTGTAGTTCTCTGTGTATAAGTATCTCACGTCCTTAGTTAATTTTTTCCTAGGTATTTTATTTTTTGATGAGATTTTAAGCAGAATTTTTCTTTACATTCTCTTTCTGATATTTCATCATTAGTGTAAAAAATGCAACAGATTTCTGTATATTAACCTTGTATACTTCTGCCTTGCTGAATTCACTCATTAGTTCTAATAGTTTTTGTATTTAAGCCTTAGGGTTCTCTGTATAGAATATCATATCATCTGCAAATATTGACAGTTTTATCTCTTCCTTACAATTTTGGATGCATTTTATTTCCTTTTCTAGTTTGATTGCTGTGGCCAGGACTTCCCATACCATGTTGAATACAAGTAGTGAGAATAGACATCCTAGACTTGTTCCTGAATTTAACAAGAAGTCTTTTCACTTTTCACCATTGAGTATGATGTTGGCTGTAGATTTGTTTTAAATGATTTATCATTATTATATATACCCACTTTGGTGTAAGTTTTTATTATGAATGGATATTGAAGTTTATTTTTGCTATCATATTCTTTGGTTTAGTAAACATATCCAAAAATATTGTTATAATTTATGTCAAAGAGAGTTCTGCCTATATTTTCTTTGAGAGTTTCTATGGTTTCAGCCCTTACATTTAGGTCTTTAATCCATTTTGCATTTATTTCTGTATACTGTGTTAGAGAATGTTACATTTTTATTCATTTGCAAGTAGCTCTCTAGTTTTTCCAACATCACTTGTTTTAAGAGACTTTTCTCCATTGAATATTCTTACCAGCTTTGTCATAAATTAATTAAACATAAGTGAGCAGATATATTTCTGGTCTCTCTATTCTGTCCTATGGATTTAAGTGTAAGTATTTGTGTCAGTACTACACTTTATTGATTACTGTAGGTTGCTGATAGTCAAAAGTCAGGGAGCATGACTCCTCCAGCTCTGTTTTTCTTTATCAAGAATTTTCTGACTACTCAGAATCTTTTATGTTTCCATACAAATGTAAAACTTTTTTGTTCTTGTTCTGTGAAAAATGTTATTGGTAATTTGATAGGGATTGCACTGAATCTGTATATTGCCTTGGGTATTATGGTCATTTTACCAATATTAATTCTTCGAATCCATAATCATGGTATATGTTTCCATCCGTTTGTGTTATCTTCAATTTCATTCATGAGTCTCTTTTAGCTTTCTGAGTACAGGTCTTATACATCCTTAGGTAGGTTTATCCCTTAGTATTTTATTCCTTTTGATCCAATTATAAATGAGGTTGTTTCCTTAATTTTTTTCTGATATTTTGTTGTTAGTGTATAGAAATGCAGCACATACCTGTATATTCATTTTCTTTCCTGCAACTTTACCAGATTCATTGATGAGCTGTAGTATTTTATCCTGTTATTGATTACACACAGGTTTCAAATATATTTTTCCCTCTTTTCTCCTTTTTAAAGATTTTTAAGAGACGTCTCAACCCGATTGCTATTCTGCTTCAACTTGCTCTTCAATTATTCATTATATACTGTTTTCAAACGTTTTTATCCTCCCTTTTTCCAAAATTCTCTATTTATCATATCTCTTTTATCTGTTCTATTCTTTATTACCTTTTAAATTTCTACTTTCTAAACATTTGTATATGCTTCTAGTTTTAATTCCTTTAAAATTTTTCTTCTAAAGTAGTTATATTATTATTTTTTGAAAAATCTACCTGATTTCATTTTCATTTATTTTGGTTTTGATCTCCAGTGATTGATTTTAAATACGTTGCAAATATCATTTTCTGATCCTTTTTCCTTTTTTTAAGGGTTTAAAAAAACACACGTCTCAATTTGAATGCTAGTCTGATTCAAATTGTGCTTCTATTATTGATTATACATTGCTTTCGAACGTTTTTTTCTCTCTTCTTTTAAAATTCTCTTTCTCTCTTCTCCTTTTTTATTTTCTTAAGTTTCATTCCTACATAGACATTAGATAGATAAATAAATAAACTCCTTTAAGGACCAAAATAGATAACTGATACTCCATAAGCCAAAGTGCCAGAGAGACATGAGCAGGATGAAGAGGCAAAGAAACCATTCCCAATTAAAAGAACAAGAGAAATCCCCTGAAAGAATGATCAATGAAATAGACATTGATAGCCTGCTAGATCAAGATTTAAAAAAGGAGTGATCAAAGTATTGAAGGAACTAAAAGAGATAGTGTTTAGAGATATAAAGTTTGTCAAAAATGAAATCAAAGCTGTAAAGAAGAGCCAAGTAGAACTGATAAACCCATTGGCTGAGATGAGAATGGATCTAAAGGCTGTGCAAAGCAGACTAGATAGTGCAGAGGAACAAATAAGTGACCTAGAAGACAGGAAAACAGAAAGCACCCAATCAGAACAAATGCATGATAAATAAATAAAAACAAATGAAAGCAAAATAAGGGACCGATGGGATAATCTAAAGCATGCCAATCATTGCATAATAGGGGTCCCAGAAGGGGTAGAAAGATCAAAGGGGATTGAAAAGGTATTTGAAGAAATCATGGTTAAAAACTTCCCAAACATAAAGAAGGAATCAGATATCCAAGTACAGGAAGTTCAAAGTGTCCCAAACAGAAAGAACCCAAATAGACCCACACTAAGACATATCATAATCAAGATGGCTAGAGTCAAGGATAAAGAAATGACCCTAAAGGCAGCAATAGAAAGCGAAGAGTGA
The DNA here is from genome assembly GCF_009834535.1 of Camelus ferus. Lineage (NCBI taxonomy): Eukaryota > Metazoa > Chordata > Mammalia > Artiodactyla > Camelidae > Camelus > Camelus ferus. The sequence goes on from NC_045732.1 coordinate 40,290,202, forward strand.
GCTACAAGAGAACCCCCATAAGGCTCTTAGCTGATTTCACTACACAAACACTACAGGCCAGAAGGGAGTGGAAAGATATAGTCAAAGTCCTGAATGAAAAAAAGATGCAGCCTAGGATACTGTATCCTGCAAGGCTATCCTTTAGGATAGAAGGAGAGATAAAGAATTTCACAAACAAAAACTAAAAGGGTTTAGCAACACTAAACCCATGCTAAAAGAAATATTGAAAGGTCTACTCTAAATAGAAAAGTAGCAGGATGTTACAGAAATGAGAAATTCATAACTGGAAAGGTGATAACTCATGAATTACAAATAAAATAAAGACGAAATTGTAAAAGAAGACATCAAAATAATTAAGAGTGGGAGAGGGAAGCAAGAAAATATGGAGTATTTTGTTTCTTTCTTTTTTAAATTTTCTGTTTTTGGTAGGATGGGTTTAGGATATAGCAATGGGCTAATAGACTTACAGAAAAGGATAACTACAAGCTAAATACTTACAAGGGAGTCACAAAAACTAAGTAAAATCCATGATGATACAAAGGAAAATTATCAAACCACAAAAGGAAGAAGAAAGGTACAAAGAGGAAATAACAAATCAACTGCAAAGATAAGTTCAAATTAGCAATAAACACACATCTATCATTAATTACTGTAAATGTTAATGGACTAAATACTCCAATCAAAAGACATAGAGTGGCAGACTGGATAATAAAGCAAGAACCTTCAATATGCTACATATAAGAGACCCACGTTAGGGAAAAGGACACATATACATAGAGAGTGAAAGGATAGAAAAGGATATTCCATTCAAATGGAAAAGCAAAAAATGGAGGTGTTGCAGTACTGATTTCGGAAAAAATAGACTTTAAAACAAAGGCCATAAGGAAAGATAAAGAAAGACATTTTATAGTGATTAAAGGAGTAATACAAGATGAGGATATTACACATGTTAATATATATGCACCCAATATTGGAGCACCTAAATACATAAAACAATTACTAACAGAGATAAAGGGGGATGTTGATGAGAATACAATCATAGTTGGAGTTTTTAACAACGCATTAACATCACTAGACAGATCTTCCAGACAGAAAATAAATAAGGCAACAGAGAAAATAAATAATACAATAGAAACATTAGATTTGGCGGATATTTTCAGAGCATTACACTCCTCCAAAATATGATATACATTCTTTTCAAGTGCACATGGAACATTTTCTAAGATTGACCTTGTACTTCAGCACAAAAGAAACCTCAACAATTTTAAGAAGATAGAAATTATCTCAAGCATCTTTACTGACCACAATGCCATGAAACTAGAAATCAACAACAGAGAAACAAAGAAGAAAAAAAGGAAAGCATGGAGATGAAACAGTATGCTATTAAAAAACCAATCGGTCAATGAGGAAATCAAAGCTGAAATTAAAAAATACCTTGAGACAAATGAAAATGAAAGCACAACCACACAAAATTTATGGGACACAGCAAAGGCAGTCCTAAGAGGGAAGTTTATACCATTACAGGCCTTCCTTAAAAAAGAAGAACAAACTCAAACAAAGAATTTAACACACCAACTAAAAGAACTAGAAAAAGAAGAACAGAAAACCACAAAAGGCAACAGAAGGAAGCAAATTATAAAGATCAGGGAGGAAATAAATAAAATAGAGATTTTAAAAACCATAGAAAAAAAATCAATCAAACCAAAATCTGGTTTTTGAAAAAGTAACTAAAATTGACAAACCTCTGGCCAAACTCACAAAGAAGGAAAAAGAGAGAGCACAAATTAGCAAAATAAGAAAGGAAAATGGAGAAATTACAACAAATAACGTAGAAATACAGAATATCGTAAGAGAATATTATGAAAAACTGTATGGAACCACACTGGATGACCTAGAGGAGTTGGACAAGTTTCTGGAAACATAGAGACCACCAAGAGTATACCAAGAAGAAACTGACCATTTGAACTAACTGATCACTAGAAGTGAAATCGTAATAGCAACACAAAACCTCCCTACAAATAAAAGTCCAGGACCAGATGGCTTCACCAGGGAATTCTACCAAACATACAAAGAAGAACTCATACCAGTCCTTCTCAAACTCTTCCGGAAGATTAAAAAGGAGTGAATACTCCCAAACTCATTCTATGAAGCCACCATCACCCTGATACCAAAACCAGGAAAAGACACTACCAAAAAAGAATTATAGGCCAATACCACTGATGAACATAGATGCCAAAATCCTCACCAAAATAATAGCAAATAGAATCTGACAACACATAAAAAAGATTATACATCATGATCAAGTTGGGTTCATCCCAGGGACACAAGGGTGGTTCAACATACACAAATCAATCAATGTAATATATCACATCAACAAGAGAAAGGACAAAAACCTCATGATCATCTCAATAGATGTAGAAAAAACATTTGATACAATTCAACACTGATTTATGATAAAAACTCTCACCAAAGTGGGCATAGAGGGAACATATCTCAACATAATAACAGCAATATATGACAAACCTACAGCCAGCATAGTACTCAATGGTGAAAAACTCAAAAGCTTCCCACCAAAATCTGGAACCAGACAAGGATGCCCACTATCACCACTCCTATTCAGCATAGTCTTGGGAGTCATAGCCACAGCAATCAGACAAGAGAAAGAAATCAAATATATCCAAATTGGAAAAGAAGAGGTAAAAGTGTCACTAAATGCTGATGACATGTTACTATATATAGAAAACCCTAAAAGGTCCACCCAAAAACTACTAGAGCTGATTGAAGAATTCAGCAAGGTAGCAGGTTACAAGATTAACGTTCAAAAATCAGTTGCATTTCTTTACACTAAGGATGAATCAACAGAAAAAGAAAGTAAAGAAACATTCCCCTTTAAAATAGCACCCACAGTAATAAAATACCTGGGAATAAATCTAACCAAGGAGGTGAAAGAATTATACACAGAAAACTATAAACCATTGATGAAGGAAATGAAAGAAGACTTTAAAAAATGGAAAGATATCCCATGCTCTTGAATTGGAAGAATCAATATGGTTAAAATGGTCACACTGCCCAAGGCAATCTACACATATAATTCAATCCCTATCAAATGATCCAGGACATACTTCACAGAACTAGAGCAAATCATAATAAAAATTATATGGAACCATCAGAGAACTAGAATTGCCAAAGCATTAGTGGAGAAAGAAAGAGGCTGGAGGAATAAACCTCCCAGACTTCAGACAATACTATAGAGCTACAGTCGTGAAGACAGCATGGTATTGGTACAAAAACAGACATATAGACCAATGGAATAGAATAGAGAGCCCAGAAATGAACCCACAAACTTTGGGTCAACTAATCTTCGACAAAGGAGGCAAGAATATACAATGGAATAAAGACAGTCTCTTCAGCAAATGGTGTTGGGAAAACTGGACAGCAGCATGTAAAGCAATGAAGCCAGAACACTCCCTTATACGATACACAAAAATAAACTCAAAATGGATCAAAGACTTAAACATAAGACAAGATAAAATAAACCTCCTGGAAGAAAATATAGGCAAAGCATTATCTAACATACATCTCAAAAATGTTCTCCTAGAATACTCTACTCAAGCAATAGAAGTAAAAGCAAGAAGAAACCAATGAGACCTAATGAAACTTACAAGCTGCTGCACAGCAAAGGAAACCATAAGTAAAACAAAAAGTCAACCTATGGAATGGGAGAAAATTTTTGCAAACGAAACCGACAAAGCCTTGATTTCCAGAATGTATAAGCAGCTCATATGACTTAATAAGAAACAACCAAACAACCCAATCCAAAACTGGGCAAAAGACCTAAAGAAGCAATTCTCCAAAGAAGACATACAAATGATCAATAGGCACATGAAAAAATGCTCAATATCATTAATTATCAGAGAAATGCAAATCATAACTACAATGTGGTATCACCTCACACCATTCAGAATGGCCATCATTCAAAAATCCACAAATGACAAATGCTGGAGAGGCTGTGGAGAACAGGGAGCCCTCTTTCAATGCTGGTGGGAATGCAGTTTGGTGCAGCCACTGTGTAAAACATTATGGAGATTCCTCACAAGACTAGGAATAGACTTACCTTATGACCCAGGAATCTCGCTCCTGGGCATATATCCAGAAGGAACCCTACTTCAGGATGACACCTGCACCACAATGTTCATAGAAGTACTATGTACTATAGCCAAGACATAGAGACAGCCTAAATGTCCATCAATGGATGGCTGGATAAAGAAGAATTGGTATATTTATACGATGGAATACTACTCAGTCATAAAAATCAACAGGATAATGCCATTTGTAGCAACATGGATGCTCCTGGAGAACGTCATTCTAAGTGAAGGAAGCCAGAAAGAGAAAGAAAAATACCATATGAGATCTCTCATATGTGGAATTAAAAAAAATAACAAAAACAAAGAAAGCATAAATACAAAACAGAAACAGACTCTTAGACATAGAATACAAACGTGTGGTTGCCAAGCGGGTGGAGGGTGGGAAGGGACAGACGGGATTTTGAAGTTGTAGAATAGATGAAGAAGATTATACTGTGTAGCACAGGGAAATATACACGAGATCTTGTGTTAGCTCACAGAGAAAAAAAAATGTGACAATGATTGTATGTATGTTCATGTATAACTGAAAAATTGTGCTCTACACTGAATTTGACACAATATTGTAAAATTATTATAAATCAATAAAAATGTTAAAAACAAAACCAAACAAAAAATAAATAGATCTTGAAATTTGTCTAGCTCTTTTTCTCTAATGATATAATCACATGGTTTTTATTCTTCATTTTGTTAATGTGATAAATTACAGTGTTGTGTATTTTGAAAATTTTTTGTATTCCTGAGATAAATCTATGTTGAATTTGGTGAATATTCCTTTTGATATATTGGTGGATATTAATTGCTAGCAATTTGTTAAGCATTTTCACATCTGCGCTAATCACTGGTATTGGCCTGGAAGTTTTTTGTTGTTATGTCCTTGTCTTTTTTGTATCTGGGTGATTCTGACCTTGTAGAATGCATTTGGAAACATTCTTTGCTCTGTGGGTTTTTTTTTTTCAAACATTTGAGAAAATAATAGGAATCAACTCTTTTCTGAATGTTTTGTAGAATTTACCTGATACCATCTGGTCTTATATTTGTTCGGGTTTTTTTATTATTATTATTATTGATTCCATTGGATTACTGGTAATTGTTCTGTTTATATTTTCTATTTCTTCCTGCTTCAGTCCTCAGAGATTTTACACTTCTAGGAATATGTCAATTTCTTGATTGTTAATTTTATTGGCATATAATTGTTCCTAGTAGTTTATCATGCTCCTTGTATTTCTGGGTGTCTGTTGAAATTTCTCCTTTTATCATTTCTGGTTTTATTGATTTGGGCCTTTTTTTCTGATGATTTTGGATAAATATTTACTGGATTTGTTTGTTTTTTCAAGAATCACCTCATAGTTTTATTTTTTAACATTTTTTATTGATTTATAATCATTTTACAATGTTGTGTCAAATTCCAGTGTTCAGCACAATTTTTCAGTCATTCATGGACATATACACACTCATTGTCACATTTTTTTTCTCCGTGAGTTATCATAACATTTTGTGTATATTTCCCTGTGCTATACAGTGTAATCTTGTTTATCTACTCTACAATTTTGAAATCCCAGTCTATCCCTTCCCACCCTCCACCCCCCTGGCAACCACAAGTCTGTATTCTCTGTCTGTGAGTCTATTTCTGTCCTGTATTTACACTTTGTTTTTGTTTGTTTGTTTGTTTTTGTTTTTGTTTTTTAGATTCCACATATGAGCGATCTCATATGGTATTTTTCTTTCTCTTTCTGTCTTACTTCACTTAGAATGAACCAGAAGTAAAACAAGAAGAAAACCTAAAGAATGGGAGAAAATTTTTGCAAGTGAAACCGACAAAGGCTTGATCTCCAGAATATATAAGCAGCTCATACGACTCAATAAGAAAAAAATAAACAACCCAATCCAAAAATGGGCAGAAGACCTAAACAAGCAATTCTCCAAGGAAGACATACAAATGATCAAAAAGCACATGAAAAAATGCTCAATATCACTAATTGTCAGAGAAATGCAAATCAAAACTATAATAAGGTATCACCTCACACCAGTCAGAATGGCCGTCATTCAAAAATCCACAAATGACAAATGCTGGAGAGGCTGTGGAGTAAGGGGAACCCTCCAACACTGCTGGTGGGAATGCAGTTTGGTGCAGCCACTGTGGAAAACAGTGTGGAGATTCCTCAAAAGACTAGGAATAGACTTACCATATGACCCAGGAGTCCCACTCCTGGGCTTGTATCCAGAAGGAAATCTATTTCAGGATGACACCTGCACCCCAATGTTCATAGCAGCACTATTTACAATAGCCAAGACATGGAGACAGCCTAAATGTCCATCAACAGGTGACTGGATAAAGAAGTGGTGGTATATTTATACAATTGAATACTACTCAGCCATAAAAAACTGACAACATAATGCCATTTGCAGCAACATGGATGCACCTCATAGTTTTATTGATCTATTCTACTATTAGGTTTTTTTTTTTTTCTTTTTAGTCTCTTTCATTTACTTCTGCTGTTATCTTTATGATTCCTTTCCTTCTACTACCTATACCTTTGAGTTTTGTTTGTTCTTTTTCTAGCTCCTTTAGGTGTAAGTTTATATTGCTTATTTGAGATTTTCCTTCTATCCTGGGTTAAGTGTGTATAATATAACTTCTCTGTTAGAACTGCTTTGCTGCATCCTATATATTTTGGATCATTGTGTTTTTGTTTTTGTTTGTCTCTGGGTATTTTTTATTTTTTTATTTTTTGAGTGGTTGTTTAATAGTATATTATTTAGCCCCCATGGGTTTGTGTTTTGTCACTTTTTCCCCTTATATTTTATTTCTAGTATCATAGCTTTGTGATCAGAAAAGATGCTCAATATTATTTTAGTTTTCTTATATTCACTAAGGCTTGTTTTATGACATAGCTTATGATCTATTCCAGGAAATGTACCATGTGCCCTTGAGAAAATTCTACTTCTTTTGTATAGAATGCGTGCTCTCTCTCTCATATATATATATATACACATACATATATATGTGTATATATATATATGTGTGTATATATATATATATAGATTAATTACTTCCTTATGCTCTAATGTGTCATTTAAGGCCAGTGTTTCCCTATTTGTTTTCTGTCTGTATAATCTGTCCATTGATATATGTTGGGTGTTAAATTCTTCTATTATTATTCTTTTACTATCAATTTCTCCCTAAATGTTTGTTAAAATTTCCTTTATGTATTTAGGTGCTCCTATTTTGGGTGCAAAATATTTACAATTACTATATATTCTTGGATTGATCCCTTGATCTTTATATAATATCCTTCTTGTCTCTTGTAACAGACTTTATGTTAAAGTTTATTCTTTGTGATATTGCTAACCCCAGCGATCTTTTATTTACACTTACATGGAATATGTCTTTTATCCCCTTACTTTTAGTCTGTGTGTGTCTTTAGATCTGAAATGAGTCTCTTTTAGGTAGCATATATATAGGTCTAGTATTTTATCCTTCAATCACTGTGTGTCTTTTGATTTAAGCATCTAGTTCATTTACATTTGAAATAATCATCAATATGTATGTTCTTATGGCCATTTTGTTATTTGTTTTTGTTTTGATTTGTAGGTTCTTATGGCCATTTTGTTATTTGTTTTTGTTTTGATTTGTAGGTCTTTTTTGTTACTTTCTTCTTTTGTTATTTTCCCTTGTGTTTTAATAACCATCCTTAGTATTATGTTTGATTTTGTGTGTGTGTGAGTATATGTTATAGATTTTTGGTTTGTGGTTACCATGAGTTTAAATTATGGAAATCTTTATATATATATATGTTATTGTTTAAGTTGCTGATCGCTTAATTTCAAATGCAATTTAACAATTCTGCATTTATTTTTTTTGTTTATTTATTTATTTATAATATATATTTTTAATTGAGTTATAGTCAGTTTACAATGTTGTGTCAAATTCCAGTATAGAGCACAATTTTTCAGTTATACATGAACATACATATATTCATTGTCACATTTCTTTGCTGTAAGCTACCACAAGATCTTGTATATATTTTCCTGTGCTACACAGTATAATCTTGTTTATCTATTCTACATATGCCTGTCAGTATCTACAAATTTTGAACTCCCAGTCTGTCACTTCCCACTCCCCTCCCGCCTGGCAACCACAAGTTTGTATTCTATGTTTATGAGTCTGCTTCTCTTTTGTATTTATGTTCATTTGTCTTTTTCTTTTTCTTTTTTTTTCTTTTTTTTTTTTTTTTAGATTCCACATATTAGCTATCTAATATGGTATTTTTCTTTCTCTTTCTGGCTTACTTCACTTAGAATGACATTCACGTGTATTTTTTATTTCAATTATGGTATTTTTCATCTCTGTTTGATTGTTCTTTATATTTTCTAACTTTGTTAAAAACTTCTAACTTCTTGCTCTATGCATCCATTCTCTGAGTTTTTTGATCATCTTTGCAATCATTGCCCAGAACTCTTTCTCAGGTAGATTGCATATCTCCACTTGATGTGGATCTTCTTCTGGGACTATATTGTGTTCCTTCACTTGGAACATGTTTCTCTGTTGCCTCATTTTGCCTAGCTTGCTTTTTTCATTTTTGTGTATCTGGGAGGATGGTATTGTTCCCCAATCATGTAGAAGTGACCTTTTTTTTGGAGGTTTTATTTGTGTCACAGCAGCTCACATCCCTCTCATTATCAGAACTATAACGTCTAGGAATTGTCCCCTGGAGCTGCATGGGTCTTTTTCTTTTGGCAAGCTGATTATGTGGGCAATCTCATAGGCTTGGTTGGGCTGCAGTCTATTTGGTTGATAGGTCTTCTTTGGAGGCTGCTGGATGCTCATTTGTATGATCAAGTTATAATCATTTGACTGCAGAACTCTGGAATGCCCTGTGGCTAGTGATGGGATACTGGTTGGCCAAGTCAGAGTCCAGGAAACTCTGAGGCTGTTGCCCACCTACTGATGGATGAATCAGGGTCCTGGGACTAGTGCTGCTCTACTGGCATGCAGATCCATGACCTGGGCTCTGTTTGCAGGGCCCATGGGTCCTAGAAAATGTATCACATTGAGAGTGCTTGTAGCCATTTCCTGACACAGTTTGGTGGAGAGCTGGGGTGTATTGAATCATATGTTGGACATCTAATGGAGAGGGCCTGGTGCCAGCTGGTGCTGGGGCAGAATCTATCCTAATAGTTTGTGGGTGGAACTGCAGGCTACAGGGCTGTGGTTTTCTTGCTGGTGGTTTATGGCCACTGTTGGATCAACTTGGACCTGAGGCTATAGTAGGCTTGCTGTCAGATAAGGCTAGGTCCTAGCTGGTCTCAGGGAAGGTTCTGCCTTGCTAGTGGGTGAAGCTGGATCACAGGATCTCTGGCTGGAGGTTGCTGGGTTTCCATGCTAGTGCCTATACACTGATGTGTGGAGCTGGGTTCTGGGCCCTCTAATGGTCAGGGCCTTGCCCAGAGGTGACTGTGAGCTCAAGTGTCATAAGGCAGCCTTTCTGCTCATGTGTGGGGCTATGTCTGTGCACAGTTAGTTGCTTAGCCTGATGTTTTCCACCACTGTAACCTATAAAACAGTGGATCATGGCTGTAATTTGTCCTTGGGCTAATAAGGTAGAGAGAGGAGTCCACAATGGTGCTTGTAAGCACCAGGGTCCATGTCATAGTGTGAACTCCCCAAAATATCTGCTGTCAGTGTCTGTGTCTTCAGGGTGACTTGCAATTGCTTCCTACCTTTCTAGTAGACTCTCCAGTATCAAAAGGTAGGTCTTACTCAGGTTCCTATCAAATTGCCACTTCTGCCCTGTGTCCCAGATCATGTAAGATTTTGTGTTCGCCCTTTAAAATTAAGTCTCTATTACCCCCAGTCCCCTGGTAGTCAAAATAGTAAGCCCTACTGAACTTCAAGCCAAATTCTCTCATCTTTCCAGTACAGAATCACACACTGGCACACTGAATATGGGGTTCTGACTTCTAATTCCTTTGGGAGAACTTCTGAAATTGTAATTACTTTCCCATTTGTTACTCACCCACCAGGGTTATGGGAGTGAATATATTGCTATTCTGCCCCTCCTACTCACTTTGCTGTGGTTCCTTCTTTTTATCTTTAATTGTAGAAGAACTTTTCTTGTAGGTTCCAGTTTTTTTCATTGATGTTTGTTCTACAGATACTTGTGATTTTGGTGTGCTTGTAAAAGGAGGCAAGCTCAGAGTCTTTGTATTCTGCCAACTTGGGCAATCTCCTTCAAAGATTTGTTCTGAGGATTCAATGAGATAATCCATGTGAGGTACTAACAAGAAAGATAGATAAACAGTAGGTGTTTAAAATGATCACTGCTATTATCATTTCATAAAGCTGGGTAAGTAGTGAAGTCTAATAGATAAATCCTAGGGACAAATTAAAACATATTAAGAATGTAATTATTTTGGGAACTAGTAGACAGGTGCTCTTTTTTTTTAATTGAAGTAGTCAGTTAAAATGTATCAGTTTCTGGTGTACAGCACAATGTCCCAGTTATGCATATACATACTTATATTTCTTTTCATATTCTTTTTCATTAAAGGTTATTACAAGATATTGAAAACAGTTCCCTGTGCTATACAGAAGAAATTTCATTTTTTAAATCTATTTTTATATATAGTGGTTAATATTTGCAAATCTCAAACTCCTAAATTTATTTTTTCCCAGGCCCTTTCCCTAGTAACCATAAGATAGTTTACTATGGCTGTGAGTTTGTTTCTTATTATAGATGAGTTCTTTAGTGCCCTCTTTTTATCCATTTTAGATTCCACATATGAGTGATATTATACGGTATTTTTGTCTCTCTTTCTGACCTACTTCACTCAGAATGATGATCTCTTGGTCCATCCATGATGTTGTAAATGGCATTTCTTATATTTTTATGACTGAATAGTATTCCATTGTATAAATATACCACAACCTCTATATCCAATCACCTGTTGATAGACATTTAAGTTGGTTTCATATCTTGGCTATTGTATATAGTTCTGCTATGAACATTGGGGTACATGCATATTTTTAATTAGAGATCCCTCTGGATATATGCCCAAGAGTGGGATTGCTGGATCATATGGTAAGTCTATTTTTAGTTTTTTGAGGAATCTTTATACTGTTTTCCATAATGGCTGTACCAAATAGCATTCCCATCAGCAGTGTATGAGAGTCCCCTTTTGTCCACACACTCTCCAGCATTTATCATTTGTGTACTTTTGAATGATGGCCATTCTGATTGATGTGAGGTGAAACGTCTCCATAGTTTTGATTTGTATTTCTCTGATAATTAGCAATATTAAGCATTTTTTTCTTGAATTATCCTTGTGTGCCTGGGATGAATCCGACTTAATCATGGTGTATGATTTTTTTATGTGTTGTTGAACTCTGTTTCCTAATATTTTGTTAAAGATTTTTGCATCTATGTTCATCAGTGATATTGGCCTGTAATTTTTTTTTTTTTTTGGGTAGTGTCTTTGTCTGGTTTTGGTATCATGGTGATGGTGACTTCATAGAATGAGTTTGGAAGTATCCCCTCCTTTTCACACTTTTAGATGAGTTTGAGAAGGACAGATATGAGTTCTTCTTTGTATGTTTGGTAGAATACACCAGTGAAGAAACCTAGTCATGGAATTTTGTTTTCAGGGTTTTCTTTTTAATTGATAATTCTATTTCCTTTGTAGTGATTGGTCTCTTCAAGTGACCTATTTCTTCCTTTAAAAAAATTATTCATATATTTTTTGGTGAAGGAGGTAATTAGGTTTATGTATTTATTAATTGGATGGAAGTACTGGGAATTGAACCCAGGACCTCACACATGCTAAGAAGGCAGTATACCACTGAGCTATACCCTCTACCCTGTCTATTTCCTCTTGATGCAATCTTGGTGGACTGTATGTTTCCAGAAACTTGTCTATTCCTTCTAGGTTGTCCAATTTGTTTCCATATAGTTGTTCATAGTATTCTCTCTTTTTTTTTTTTTTTTGTATTTCTGTGGTATTGGTTGTAATTTCTCCATTTTCCTTTCTTATTTTGTTCATTTGTGTTCTCTTTCTTCTTGATAAGCCTAGCCAGAGGTTTGTCAATTTTGTTTACTCTTTCAAAAAACCAGCTCTTGATTTGATTGATTTTTTATTGCTTTTTAAATCTCTGTTTTATTTATTTCCTCCTTGATCTTTATTATTTCCTTCCTTCTGCTGACTTTTGGGTATTTTTGCCCTTCGTTCTCAAATTCTTTTAGCTGGTAGGTTAGATTGTTTATTTGAGATTGTTCTTCTTTGAGGAAAGCCTATATTGCTATAAACTTCCCTCTTAGCACTGCCTTTGCTGCATCCCATAGATTGTGTGGTTGTGTTTCATTGTCATTTGTCTCAAATTATTTTTTAATTTATTTTTTGATTTCATCATTGACCCATTGGTTTTTTTAGTAGCATGTTGTTTAATCTCCATGCTGTCATTTTTTTCTCCTTTGTTTTTCTGTAGTTGATTTCTAGTTTCATGACACTGTGGTCAGAAAAAGGTGCTTGAAATAGTTTCTATCTTCTTAAAATTGTTGAGGCTTCTTTTGTGCCTGAGTACATGATATATACTAGAAAATGTTCTATGTACACTTGAAAAGAATGTATATTCTGTTTTGGTGGGTAAATGTCCTAAAAATATCAACCAACTCCAACTGTTCTATTGTGTCATTTAGTTTCTCGATTGCCTAACTGATTTTCTGTTTGGAAGATCAGTCAAGTGATATTAATGTGGTGTTAAAATCTCCTACTATGATTGTGCTCCCATCAATTTCTTGTTTTATCTCTATCGGCATTTGCTTTATGTATTTAAGTGCTCCTATCTTTGGTGCATATATGTTAATGAGTATAATATACTCATCTTGTATTGCTTCCTTAATCATTATATAGTATATTTCTTTATCTTTATGGCCTTTGTTTTAAAGTCTATTTGTCTGATATGAGTATTGCTACTACTGCTTTCTTGTCATTTCCATTTGCATAAAATATATTTTCCATCCTCCCACTTTCAATGTATGTGTGTCTTTCTCCCTAAATTGGTTCTCTTGTATGCAGCATATTGTAGCTTCTTGTTTTATTATCCAATCTGTGACTCTGTCTTCTGATTGGATAATTTATTTCACTGACATTTATTTTAATTATTGATAGATGTGTGTTTATTGCCATTTTAACTTAATTTTTAAGTTGATTTGGTATTTCTTCATTGTACTTTTATGTTTTCCTTTTTGTGGTTTGATAATTTTATTTTTTATTATCTGTTTTGTTTTGGTTTTGGTGACCCTATTCTATACTTTTGACATGTGGTTACCCTCTTTTTCAAGTGTATTAACCCATTGCTATATCTGTTTGCTTTAAAGTGATTATCATATTAGCTCAAACACGTCCTAAAAAGAATGAAAAAGAAACAAAAAAAGTCTATATTTTCTTGCCCCTCTGTTGACCTTTAATGATTTTGATGTCCTCTTTTACATCTTCATGTTTATTGTATTGCAACTCAATGTAGTTTTCGTCTTCCAATTATGGTTTTCTTCTTTTTGTATCACCCTGCTTCTTTTCTTTTTAGAGTAGACATTTCAATATTTCTTTTAGCATAGGTTTAGTATTGCTGAATTCTTTAAGTTTTTACCTGCCTGTGAAATTCTTTATCTCTTTTCC